>NW_024075530.1:0-2360 GCF_014754425.2 Oryx dammah
TGGGAAGAAGCACAACTCTGAGGTAAGTGAGGCCAGGCCAGGAAGGGCCGGGGGCTGGGGGTTGTCACCTGTCAGTGCTCCCTGAGATAGGAACTCATCCAGCGCATGGTCAGGGCCCCAGGGATATCAGGGGGCTCCTTTAGGACACTAACAACCTGCCCACACCTCGAGCTGAGAAGGGAGGGGCTTCCCTGGAAAAACAAAGAACTACACACTCCAAGTGTGCACAGAAGCACGGGATACAGACTCCAAGTGAGAACAGAATCAGGGGTACACACTCCAAGTGTGCACAGAAGCAGGGGATTACACATTCCAATTGTGCACAGAAGCAGGGGATACACACTCCCAAGTGTGCACAGCAGGCCGGGATGCACACTCCAAGTGTGCACAGAATCAGGGGATACACACTCCAAGTGTGCATAGAAGCAGGGGATACACACTCCAGTTGTGCACAGAAGCAGGGAATACACACTCCAAGAGTGCACAGAAGCTTGGGATACACACTCCAAGTGTGTACAGCAGGAGGAGTTACACACTCCAAGTGTGCACAGAAGCAGGGGATACACCCTCCAAGTGTGTACAGAAACAGGGATACACATTCCAAGTGTGCACAGAAGCAGGGATACACCCTCCAAGTGTGCACAGAAGCAGGGGATATACACTCCATGTGTGCACAGAAGCAGGGGATACACACTCCAAGTTGCACAGAAGCAGCGGATGCACACTCCAATGTGCTCAGAATCAGGAGTACACCCTCCAAGTGTGCACAGAAGCAGGGATACACATTCTAAGTGTGCACAGAAGCAGGGATACACCCTCCACGTGTGCACAGAAGCAGGGGATACACTCTCCACGTGTGCACAGAAGCAGGGATACACACTCCAAGTGTGCACAGCAGGCGGGGGTGCACACTCCAAGTGTGCACAGAAGCTAGGGATGCGTACTCTAAGTGTGCACAGCAGGAGGGGAGGCATAGGGCATCAGAGGGCCTTTCTGCCCATATAGCACCCTTTTGCCCCTCCTTGCAGGCCATGACCCCCAAGGCAATGGGAGGACCGAACGATGCTGCCCCCAAGGAGGAGACTGCTGTCTTGTCTAGGGAGGAGCGGCAGGTGGGGGCCCCGGGGGAGGAACCAGCCAGCCTCATTCCTGGTGCGAAGAGGGTGACTGAGAAGGAAGAGGTGGCAGGGACCCCAGGATGGCAGGTAAAGTAGCCTGGTGCTCAACTGGAACACCAGCCCCGTGTGGGTCCTCCTGGGAAGCCCCTGGGCTCTGCAGGGTGGAGTGGAGAGGCCACGCTCATGCCACCGTGGCAACGATTAGGGGAGGCTGAGGCACTCCAAGACCACTGAGTCAAACTGCCATCCCGGTGGAGCAACAGCTCTGTGTGGAACTGAGAGGTGCAGACATGGTCTGAGTGGCGAGTGGATCTGAACCCTGGCCTCTCCCGACTTCTTGTGAAGTGAGGCTTGTTTTCCCAGCTGCACAACGCAGAACCAGCCTCATCCCGCCCCATGCCCCTTCTCCCTTCCTAGGAGACTAAGAAGGCCCAAAAGGAGACAGCCGTGTACGTTTCAGGTAAGACAGCAGACCCCACCCTGTGCAGCAAGACTGCCCTGCTCCCTCACCCCAGGGACCCTGCAGAAGTCACAGATACCTGACCCTCCTGGCCCAGGGAGGGGGCGGGGATGAAGCCCTGGTAGTCTGATGCCCAGTCTTTCCCAAATGAGCGCCCTGCGTCCTTCTTCCTTCTTGGGTTGAAAGGATTTGAGGCCACTCCCCTTGGGCTGCTGGAAGGTTTCTGCCCTTTTAGCAATGTTGACCTGTTCTTCTGGCAACTGAGGGTACCCTAGCCCTGGGCAAGGTTCCTTCCAGCAAGGTACCCACAGGGCGTGTCTGATTGTGCTTTTTAGAGGCTTCCGAGGAGGACATCCTGGAGGACATCCTGGAGGAAAGGTCCGGGGGCTGGGTCCCCCAGCTCTTGAGGAAGCTCTGGCTGGGATGGTTCCCCGCCTCTGACATCCCCAAGACTCAGACCCTGCGTCCAATAAATCCACCGTTGTTGCTTCTGCAGGCCCAGTTTCCTCCTTTCAGGGCCCTCAAGTTTCTACAAACTCAGTGTGGCCTTTGTCCACAGCCCCTGTCCCAACAAGCTGCAGGAACACCACCTCCTGCTGAAGGAGGAAACAGACAGGGCTGGACTCCATCTTAAGCCAGGCTGCAAACATTAGGCTACAAGCATGGTTCCCCTCCCAATGGACTCTGAAATTTGTACCCTGGTCTATAGAAATGGCATACCAATGGAAAACCAGACCCCTGGGATAAAAGAGCCTCAGGACTTGTACTTGGACTCTCCGTTG
>NW_024075531.1:0-2360 GCF_014754425.2 Oryx dammah
TGGGAAGAAGCACAACTCTGAGGTAAGTGAGGCCAGGCCAGGAAGGGCCGGGGGCTGGGGGTTGTCACCTGTCAGTGCTCCCTGAGATAGGAACTCATCCAGCGCATGGTCAGGGCCCCAGGGATATCAGGGGGCTCCTTTAGGACACTAACAACCTGCCCACACCTCGAGCTGAGAAGGGAGGGGCTTCCCTGGAAAAACAAAGAACTACACACTCCAAGTGTGCACAGAAGCACGGGATACAGACTCCAAGTGAGAACAGAATCAGGGGTACACACTCCAAGTGTGCACAGAAGCAGGGGATTACACATTCCAATTGTGCACAGAAGCAGGGGATACACACTCCCAAGTGTGCACAGCAGGCCGGGATGCACACTCCAAGTGTGCACAGAATCAGGGGATACACACTCCAAGTGTGCATAGAAGCAGGGGATACACACTCCAGTTGTGCACAGAAGCAGGGAATACACACTCCAAGAGTGCACAGAAGCTTGGGATACACACTCCAAGTGTGTACAGCAGGAGGAGTTACACACTCCAAGTGTGCACAGAAGCAGGGGATACACCCTCCAAGTGTGTACAGAAACAGGGATACACATTCCAAGTGTGCACAGAAGCAGGGATACACCCTCCAAGTGTGCACAGAAGCAGGGGATATACACTCCATGTGTGCACAGAAGCAGGGGATACACACTCCAAGTTGCACAGAAGCAGCGGATGCACACTCCAATGTGCTCAGAATCAGGAGTACACCCTCCAAGTGTGCACAGAAGCAGGGATACACATTCTAAGTGTGCACAGAAGCAGGGATACACCCTCCACGTGTGCACAGAAGCAGGGGATACACTCTCCACGTGTGCACAGAAGCAGGGATACACACTCCAAGTGTGCACAGCAGGCGGGGGTGCACACTCCAAGTGTGCACAGAAGCTAGGGATGCGTACTCTAAGTGTGCACAGCAGGAGGGGAGGCATAGGGCATCAGAGGGCCTTTCTGCCCATATAGCACCCTTTTGCCCCTCCTTGCAGGCCATGACCCCCAAGGCAATGGGAGGACCGAACGATGCTGCCCCCAAGGAGGAGACTGCTGTCTTGTCTAGGGAGGAGCGGCAGGTGGGGGCCCCGGGGGAGGAACCAGCCAGCCTCATTCCTGGTGCGAAGAGGGTGACTGAGAAGGAAGAGGTGGCAGGGACCCCAGGATGGCAGGTAAAGTAGCCTGGTGCTCAACTGGAACACCAGCCCCGTGTGGGTCCTCCTGGGAAGCCCCTGGGCTCTGCAGGGTGGAGTGGAGAGGCCACGCTCATGCCACCGTGGCAACGATTAGGGGAGGCTGAGGCACTCCAAGACCACTGAGTCAAACTGCCATCCCGGTGGAGCAACAGCTCTGTGTGGAACTGAGAGGTGCAGACATGGTCTGAGTGGCGAGTGGATCTGAACCCTGGCCTCTCCCGACTTCTTGTGAAGTGAGGCTTGTTTTCCCAGCTGCACAACGCAGAACCAGCCTCATCCCACCCCATGCCCCTTCTCCCTTCCTAGGAGACTAAGAAGGCCCAAAAGGAGACAGCCGTGTACGTTTCAGGTAAGACAGCAGACCCCACCCTGTGCAGCAAGACTGCCCTGCTCCCTCACCCCAGGGACCCTGCAGAAGTCACAGATACCTGACCCTCCTGGCCCAGGGAGGGGGCGGGGATGAAGCCCTGGTAGTCTGATGCCCAGTCTTTCCCAAATGAGCGCCCTGCGTCCTTCTTCCTTCTTGGGTTGAAAGGATTTGAGGCCACTCCCCTTGGGCTGCTGGAAGGTTTCTGCCCTTTTAGCAATGTTGACCTGTTCTTCTGGCAACTGAGGGTACCCTAGCCCTGGGCAAGGTTCCTTCCAGCAAGGTACCCACAGGGCGTGTCTGATTGTGCTTTTTAGAGGCTTCCGAGGAGGACATCCTGGAGGACATCCTGGAGGAAAGGTCCGGGGGCTGGGTCCCCCAGCTCTTGAGGAAGCTCTGGCTGGGATGGTTCCCCGCCTCTGACATCCCCAAGACTCAGACCCTGCGTCCAATAAATCCACCGTTGTTGCTTCTGCAGGCCCAGTTTCCTCCTTTCAGGGCCCTCAAGTTTCTACAAACTCAGTGTGGCCTTTGTCCACAGCCCCTGTCCCAACAAGCTGCAGGAACACCACCTCCTGCTGAAGGAGGAAACAGACAGGGCTGGACTCCATCTTAAGCCAGGCTGCAAACATTAGGCTACAAGCATGGTTCCCCTCCCAATGGACTCTGAAATTTGTACCCTGGTCTATAGAAATGGCATACCAATGGAAAACCAGACCCCTGGGATAAAAGAGCCTCAGGACTTGTACTTGGACTCTCCGTTG
>NW_024075532.1:0-1514 GCF_014754425.2 Oryx dammah
TGGGCTTGCCGGTCCGAGAAGACCAGCTCGCCGTTGCCATCCATCAGGTTGATGAACTCGTGGATGTTGTCCCCGAGCATCGACGCGAGAAAGGCGTCACCGAACTTCTGCATCAGCTTCTGCGCGGTGACTTCGCCAATCGTGGGAATACGCTTCAGCGCCTTGAGCACGGTCGAGGACTGGTCACTGGCGGACAAGCCCCTGGGACGGATCAGCGTCCACAGCGGTGCGGCGCAATGGCTGCACTTGCGGCGGCTCTCTTCGGCTTCGAGTTCGACCGGGTTGATGGGCTCGCCGTCGAGGTCGGTGATGATGTGGCCGCAGTCCGGGCACGCCGCCACGTCGCCGTGGGGCGTGCGCCGCCGGGTGAAGACGGGCTTCCAGTGGAACCCCATCCGCATCCGCACGCGGCCCAGGACGAAGAACTCCTGACCCTGCGCCGGTACACCCAACTGCTCGCGCAGCTTCAGCAGCTTGACCAGCGTGTCCGGGCCGTTGAGCACCCAGACCTTGGCGCCGGCCACCGTCTCCTGGATTTCCCGCCGCCACTTGTAGACCAGATGCGGCGGAGAAAGAACCAAGGTTCGGCGGTAGCCTTCGGCGTTGAGCACGGCGGCGGTGGCAATACCCACCGTCGTCTTGCCGCATCCCATCTCGCCATTGACGATCGCGGCGCGTTCACCGCTATCGACCAGCAGCTCGGTGACGGCATGGACCACATCGGCTTGCGCCTGGAACAGCTTGCGCTTGAGGGCTGCGAGGATGAGTTGCCGATGTACCCGCACCTGGCCGGTGTAGACCGGGGGATTGGCACGGTTGAGCGAGTCGAGCAGCTCGTCGCCGAACTCCGACACGAAGTCGGTCAGGCTGATGGCGAGCGGAGAAGATGCGGCTTCGAGCAGGTCGCCCTGCACGGGCGAGGCATCGGAAACAGCCGCGGGAACAGTTTCGAGATCAAGTGACATGGTGATGCTCCAATGAAAATGGGGCATGCACCGCCCCCTGCGGGGCGATGGCATGCCCCAGGGGTGGGAAGAGAAAGACGGCCGAGCCGTCAGAGGACGATCAGTACTCGGATGGCAGCAGCAGCGTGGTGACGCTGCGGTCCCACTCGGTGATGATCCAGAGCTTCAAGGTCGGCGTGACCTGGTAGGACGAGAACAAGCGGTCTCCGGACTTCAATGCAGCGTCGTTGGAACGCCGGTCGCAGTCATCGAGATCGCCCCAGTCGCAACGCAGGTGGCGGCGCAGATAAGGCACCGGATTGAACTGACCCTGCTGGACCAGATCGTTGATGCCGGCGGTCATGACCACTTGTCCGGATGGGAACCGTGGTTGCGAGACGAGATTGAGAACAGCGAGTGCCATGGTGATTTCTCCTTCAGAAAGAAAAAGAGGCCACGGCACCCCATCGGGGCGACATGACCCCGGTGGGTGGACAAAGAAGGCGGCGAAGCGCTGGCAGCTTGCCGTCAGGGAACAACGATCAGCGGATGATTAGCACCTCGCCCCGC
>NW_024075532.1:1614-2358 GCF_014754425.2 Oryx dammah
GGATGACCGGCACGAACTTGTCGGTGAGGATGCGTGTCTCGGCCACGGAGCCGTCGTCGCGTTCGGTGTATTCCGTCTGGAGAGTCTTCTCCTTATGGGTATCACCTTTCACGACGAGCGTTCTGCCGCTCTTCGAGGTCACGACGCCCGAGATCGCGCCCGCGGCCAAGGCCAGAGCGAGATGCCAGTGGGACAAGGCCCGCGCCGGTGGACGCAGCGACTGCTGCGCGGCCCCCAGGTGGGTGTCGAGCGACGGCCATAGCCCCTGCAGTCGGCCGACTTCATCGGCGAACTGCTCAGGCTCCATCGTCACGCGATAGAAGTGCTCCGGCTCCGCGGGAGACACTGGGACGGTGTACTGCAGGAACGGCCATTCCACTGGCAGTTCCTCGGCCTCAGCATCGCCTTGCCCGATCTGCAACAGCAGCCCGCGCACGGCTTTGGCCGAGTCCGACGCCTGGTCGCGCTGGCGAGCCCGCCGACCGAAGATCACCACCTGCTTGAACTGCGCCTCTACCGCACGGTAGATCCGCAGGTCTGCGAAATGGCGCGTCAGCCATCCGACCAGCTCCGGATCGAGCACGTAGGACGGCACGATGAAGATCAGCACACCGCCGTATTGCAGCAGCGGCAGGCTGCGCTGATAGAACAACTTCTCCAGCCTGGCACGACCTTGGCCCTGATAGCCGATGTTGCCGTTGACGTCCTTGGAGAGGTCGCCATACGGCGGGTTCAGCCACAACA
>NW_024075533.1:0-2358 GCF_014754425.2 Oryx dammah
AAGAGCTGACTCATTTGAAAAGACCCTGATGCTGGGAAAGATTGAGGGCAGGAGGAGAAGGGGATGACAGAGGATGAGATGGTTGGATGGCATTACCGACTTGAAGGACATGAGTTTGGGTAAACTCTGGTAATTAGTGATGGACAGGGAGGCCTGGCTTGCTGCAGTCCATTGGGTAGCAAAGAGTCAGACATGAGTGAGTGACTGAAATAAACTGAACTGAATGGATTATGGCCCTCAGTTTGAAAAACACTGATTGGAACCAGTGAGGCAGGATTCTGAGAAAGCATAGGACAGTACTGGCTAAACCTGAGGGTTCTCTCATTGGGGCTTCCCTGATGACTCAGATGGTAAAGAATCTGCCTGTAATACAGGAGACCTGGGTTCAATCCCTGGATTGGGAAGATCCCTGGATCAAGGAATGGCTACCACTCTGGTATGCATGCCTGGAGAATTCCATGGACAGAGGAACATAGTCCATGATGTCTTAAAGAGTCAGACTCAGCTAAGCAGATAACATGCACAGATAATTAGTGGTGAAGCCTGGGGTCAATGAGAAGGTGCCTGGGCCTGGAGTCAGATATGTTTCTGTGCTGTGGTCAGGCAGTGACATGGGTGAATGCCCTGGAATATTTTCACCCTCCATTCTGTTCCTTGTCCGGTACCCAGGAGCCTCCTGTGCCTCCTGGAAGTCTCTTTGTGGTGATGGCAATGGCAAGACCCTTGTTCTCTATCCCTCCATGTCTGTATCACTGCTTCCACTATCCCAGGGCTATTGGGCCTGTTTCTCACTCAAGACTGTGGGGAGATGAGATGTGCTCTGGGCAACCTTGTAGCCCCAACACTTGCAGACTGCCTGGCTACAACCAGTGCATGAATGTCAGCTGGATGAGTGAGGGAGTGAATAAATAAATGGGTGGTGATCTCATCAGATCCATCAGAGTCATTCTGAAGAGTTCCAGGGGTTGCCACCTCAGTGGCCCTCAGGAGCCAGGCAGATAGCATTACTACGTGGAGCAGAGCATTGGGAGGCAACAGACATCACATCCATGAAACCCCTTGAAAGGGGAGTGTCTATGTGTGTGCTCCTTTCCTGTCGCCACTATAACAGATCACCACAAAGTTAAACTGTTGGTTTAAAACAACAGAAACTTACCCTCTTAGAATTTTGGTGCCAGACTCTGAGCAGAGCCTTCAGGGCTAAAATCAAAGTGTCAGTAGGCTGGCTTCCTCTAGAGGCTCTGAGGTAGAATCCATTTCTTCCATCTTCCAGCCTCTTGGCTTGTGGCCCCATCACTCTCATCTCTGGCTATGTGGTCACACAGCCTTCTCACCATTTGTGTCAAATCTCTCTTAGTCTCCCCCTTCAGTTCAGTTCAGTCGCTCAGTCGTGTCCGACTCTTTGCGACCCCATGAATCGCAGCACGCCAGACCTCCCTGTCCATCACCAACTCCTGGAGTTCACTCAGACTCACGTCCATTGAGTTGGTGATACCATCCAGCCATCTCATCCTCTGTCGTCCCCTTCTCCTCCTGCCCCCAATCCCTCCCAGCATCACAGTCTTTTCCAATGAGTCAACACTTCGCATGAGGTGGCCAAAGTACTGGAGTTTCAGCTTTAACATCATTCCTTCCAAAGAAATCCCAGGGCTGATCTCCTTCAGAATGGACTGGTGGGATCTCCTTGTAGTCCAAGGGACCCTCAAGAGTCTTCTCCAACACCACAGTTCAAAAGCATCAATTCTTCAGCACTCAGCCTTCTTCACAGTCCAACTCTCACATCCATATATGACCACAGGAAAAACCATAGCCTTGACTAGACGGACCTTAGTTGGCAAAGTAATGTCTCTGCTTTTGAATATGTTATCTAGGTTGGTCATAACTTTTCTTCCAAGGAGTAAGCGTCTTTTAATTTCATGGCTGCAATCACCATCTGCAGTGATTTTGGAGCCCAAAACAATAAAGTCTGACACTGTTTCCACTGTTTCCCCATCTATTTCCCATGAAGTGATGGGACCGGATGCCATGATCTTCGTTTTCTGAATGTTGAGCGTTAAGCCAACTTTTTCACTCTCCTCTTTCACTTTCATCAAGAGGCTTTTTAGTTCCTCTTCTCTTTCTGCCATAAGGGTGGTGTCATCTGCATATCTGAGGTTATTGATATTTCTCCCAGCAATCTTGATTCCAGCTTGTGCTTCCTCCAGCCCAGCGTTTCTCATGATGTACTCTGCATAGAAGTTAAATAAGCAGGGTGACAATATACAGCCTTGATGTACTCCTTTTCCTATTTGGAACCAGTCTGTTGTTCCATGTCCAGTTCTAACTGTTGCTTCCTGACCTGCATACAGATTTCTCAAG
>NW_024075534.1:0-2357 GCF_014754425.2 Oryx dammah
CATCGAGATGCATGCGCCGGTGGACCTGCGCGCGCTGACGCCGCGATTCGTGGAGGCCGGGATCTGGCTGCGTCCTTTCGGCCGCCTGGTCTACATGATGCCGGCCTACGTGATCGAGCCGCAGGACCTTTCGCTATTGACGGGCGCGGTTCGGCGCGTCCTGTCGGAGATCGATGGACGTGGGGCAATGCGATGAGCGGAAGCGGCGACTCGATGGAGCGGCAATTCCTGCGGTTGTTGCGTCACGTCCTCGCGCATGGGGCGCTAAAAAAAGCGACCGCACCGGCACCGGGACGTTGAGCCTGTTCGGCCATCAGATGCGCTTCGACCTGTCGGCACGGCTCCCGCTGCTGACCACCAAGAATATCCACCTCCGTACGGGGAGAACCACGCAATCGGCTTCATGGTGGGCTATGTTCTCTCCGGCTCGCCTCCGGACTCCGCGGATGGCGTCAACGCTTACTTGAGACGAGTTTCGCGCTCGGTAGATCGCCTCGCCCCGAGCGACATCAGTGAAGGGACTTGGCAGAGCCTACATGCGCGCTCCAAGCCGTCGATGCCGATTCGCTTGCATCATGCGTTTCTTGGGTTCGCGGGCACCTCAGCGTCGCGCGCCTGACCTCCGCCTCCTACAGGAGGCAAACGCAATGCTCACAACGGCATAGGCATGAAACCGGCAGGGCCCGACTGCGGTTTCTTTGTCGCGCCACATCGGCACTTGAAGTCGACTGCGACCTTGATCGATTTCAAGGACACCCGATATGCCGGCCCCCTTCTTCAGGGCTTCGCCCCAGCTGCTGATCATCAGCATTGCCCCCGGACTGTGGGCAGTTCTGTTCATGTTCAGCCAGGCTGCGGTGGCGGCGGACGTGCTCGTCGTCACCGACAGCCGTCATCCGGTGCAGGCCCTGGCCGGCGTGCGTGTCATCGAGCTGGACCAGCCGGCGCACATCGAGGCCGAACTCACGGCGCACCTGCCCGCTGACCCAGCCCAGGCGGAGGCCCTGGTACGGCAGCGGCTGCTCGATGGCGGCGCCGACCTGCAGCGCCGAATCGGCCAGGCCTACCAGGGCGTCGCCGATGCCTGGGGACTGGGCATCGTCAAGATCCCTGCTGTGGTGGTCGATCGGCGCTACGTGGTCTACGGCGAGCCCGACGTGGCCCGCGCCGTCGCGCGCATCGACGCCTACCGGAGCGCACGCCCATGAGCCGCCTGATGACTTCCCGGCGCCTGCGCGCCATCGTCGCCTCGCTGATGCTGGGCGCGGCCACCTCGGCGTTCGCCCTGAACACCGCCACCATCGTCTCTTCGGCGTTGTCGCCCGACTGCCTGGAGTACCGTGTCGTCGGCATCTGCTACTGGCTGTACTGCACGCCGTTCGGCTGCTCGGTGCGCACCTCGGTGAAGGTACGCCACTACGTGCCCGATGCCGTCGTGTCGAGCTACAGCAACACGGGTGAGAACCCCTGGCTGGAAGTGCGGGCGATGAGCATGCCGAATCCGACCGCCAAGGCCGGCGGCGACGGCACCACCAACCACGACAACGAGAACAACCTGGCGAAGTTCAAGAACGCTGACGTGATCGGCCACCCCGCCGGCCTGGTGTTCAGCCAGTTCGCCGCCACCTCCGGCTACTCCTGCGAGGGTGCGGGCACGGCCTTCATGCCCTACCTGCTGAGCACGCTCGATACCATCGCCTGGCGCTACAACATCCCCGAAGCGTTCTACCCCGAAGCTCTGATTCCCGGACGGCGCGAGATCGGCACGCGCGCCGGCCTGAACCTGTGGGGCAACGTCTATCCGCGTGGCGGTTTCCTGCACCAGACCGACGACTACAAGAGCGGTGCCGTGGTCGCGCAGCGTGCGGGTGACATCGTGACGCGCCGCGGCCAGATCCACGTGTACCAGCCGCTGCTGGCCAACGCCCGCGACGGCTACTGGCCGGCCGGCGCGCTGATGGAGACCGACGCCTCGACGGGCAAGTGGCAGGAGCTGACGCCCACGCTCTCGAACAGTTGCGTGGTCTTCCCGCACAGCCGCACCCGCGTGCAGGCCCAGCAAGGCGACTACGCCTGGGCCTTGTGGCGGCCGTACTCCTGCTGCCGGCGCCGTGGCCAGGTCTTCCTCGGCAGCGTCGATTTCATGTGAGGAACCCACGATGAACGCCTCCCTCCCTGACTTCCTGCGCCGCGCGAAGTCGCACCTGCGGGCCACGCTGCTCGTGGCGGCCATCACGCTGGCCGTCGGCGCCGCCTGGGCGCAGACCCGCATCGACCCCAATGGCGTGAATGTCAGCGGCAGCGTGATCGGCGACGACGTGCTCTACAGCATCGGCGGTGGCCGCGCCGTGTCCATG
>NW_024075535.1:0-2356 GCF_014754425.2 Oryx dammah
ATTTTTTTTAACTTTAAAGTCTATTTTGTCTGACAATAATATAGCCTCTCTAGCTCTCCTTTGGTACTATTTAGATGAAACATCTTTTTACACTCAACCTCTCTGTCTTTGTAGCTAAAGTAACTCTCGTGTGGACAGATGAACTGTGTTTCTTTATTCAATATCCCAACCTCTGCCTTTTAAGAAAGTTTAATCCATTTACTTTTATTTTATTATTTATTTATTGGGCTGTGCCAGGTCTTAGTGGTGGCAAATGGGAATTTTTTTTTTTTAGTTGCAGCATGTGTTTCCCTAGTTTCCCGACTAAGAATGATTTAGTTCTCTGAGTAAGAATGGGACCTGGGCCCCCTGCCTTGGGAGTCTTAGCCACTAGACCAGGGAAGTCCCTAATCCATTTGCTTTTAAAACAATTATTCATATGTAAGAATTTCCTTCTACAATTTGGCTGTTTGTTTTCTGTGTATGTTTTGTTCCTCATTTTCTCCATTACTGCCTGGTTTTGGTATTATTGACTTTTTGAAGTGTACCATTTTTGATTGCCCTTCTTTTTCCTCTTTCTTTTGTTTTCAAAAATTATTCTCTTAGTGGTTGTCTTGGGGATTGCAATTAACACAGCAAGCTTAAAACAACTTAGTTTTAATAGTACTAACATTTTCAATAGTGTGAAAACATTTTGCTCCTATACATTCCTGTCACTACCCCTCTTTTTTGTTGATATGGAAATATATGTATTATTATTATTAAGTGAAAGCAATATACAAACAATTTGTGTATAAAAATATATATTCACCTGAATATATTTTAAAGACTGGATGCTAATACATTCAGACATTAACAGTGGATAGATATCTCTGTGATTTTTACCATTTTTTTCTTATACTAGATTTCCTTTTCCAAATTTTCTACAATGAAGATTTCTTTTGTGAAGACTTATGGTAATATATCTTACTAACTTTAAAAATTTTATTTATCCATTTATGGCTGTGCTGGGTCTTCATTACTGTCGGTGGGGTTTCTCTAGTTGCAGGGAGCTGTAGCTACTCTCTAGTTGACTTCCCTTGGCTTCTCTTTGTGGAACCGTCTCTTGTTGTCAAGCTTAGGCTCTGTGGCCTTCGGGATTCAGTAGTTGTGGCCAGGGGCTTAGGTGCCCTTCAGGCATTGGGATCTCTGGACCAGGGACTGAAAGGGTGCTCCCTGCACTAGGAGTGCAGAGCCTTAGCCACTGGACCATCAGGGAAGTTTGATAAATCTTATCAATTTTAAAATTATTTTATGTTATTAAAGTATAATAAATAAAAATAGTAATAAAAGAAAGGGCATTTCTACTGGCTGTCCCTGTCGCTCTTTCTAGCCTTACCTCTCTACTCAATTCTCCATCATTCTCAATAAACAAGGGCTCAGCATCGCTACTATTCATTTTAGTATTTGCTAGTATTTCCTAGCCTCAGAGAAGCATACTATGTAACGCGACCTAAAGATGAACATTCTTACATTCTCTGGGTAATTCGCATGCACACCAAAATTGGAGGTTCCTCGAAACAGGGATGTTTTTTGGGGATCTTAGTTCCCTAACGAGAGATTCAACCTGTGGCCTTTGCAATGGAACTTCAGAGTCCTAATGACGGGACTGCCGGGGAATTTCCAAGAGGGAGCTTTGTCATTTCTCTTTTATTTCATTCATTCATTCCCAGCTTCGGGGCATTTATTTGATTTACCTGTGTGCTCTTCTGAGGGGTACTAGCCTTCCAGGCTAGTGGCCCTGCCTCCCGACGCCGATCATTGGTTGACTCCCTCAACACACCCCTGATTGGTGGCCGCAGACCGACCGCACTGTCCATCAAAGTTGGAGAGAAAGCTGCAGCGGGGCAGAATGGCGGCGGCTTCAGTTTGCCTACGGACTCCGTGAGGCTGCGGTGGTCGCTGATGCTTAAGGTGCTGCCAGAGCAGCTGCGGCCTGGGTCTGGGCACGTGGGGGCTGTCGCTGGAGCCGCCGGTGCGGTGCGGATGCAGGTCACGTTGGCGGCTGTGAGGCATGGCCGCGCTGCCAGTTGGGGTCTTCACGGCGCACAGCCTGGAGAGCAGGCCTCGTCTCAGGCGCGCCACTCCGCTTTATATTGTTAGTGTCACAGGCTGCGTCTTCATACTTTGTGTTCCCTTTAAAATAGGTTTATGATGATTGCTTTGTGCATTTGCCTTTTAAATAATGTATTGAAAAAGGAGGAGTTATGAACCAGAATGCGCTTCGCTGGTGGCTGAGTGGTAAAGAATCCGCCGGCAATGCAGGAGCCGTGGATTTGGTCCCTGGGTCAGGAAGATCCTCTGGAGAAGGAAATGACAACCCACTCCAGTATTCTTG
>NW_024075536.1:0-2354 GCF_014754425.2 Oryx dammah
ACATGTGAAGTGCCCATCAGTGTGATGTGCCTGAATCAGCCCGACACAATCCTCTCCCGCATCGCTCTGGGGAAAACCGTCTTCTCTGAAAGCGGACCCTGGTGCCCAAAAGCTTGGGGACCACTGCATCGGAAAGGTGGAGCCCCCCACTTTGCTGTGGAAGCCTGTGAAGGGGGGTGCTCCCTGATGCTGTGTGTGTGTCTGTGTGTATCCAGGGTTTTGTGTGTCTCTCTGTGTGTGTGTCTGTGTGTATCCAAGTTTGCGTGTGTCTGTGTGTGTGTGTCTGTGTTTGCATGTGTCTGTGTACCTCTGCATTTAAGTGCGTCTGTGACCTTAGTGTGTTTTCGTGTGTCTCTCTGTGTGTGTGTGTCTGTGTGTGTGTGTCTGTGTTTACGTGTGTCTGTGTACCTCTCCATTTAAGTGAGTCTGTGACCTTAGTGTGTGTTTGCTTGTCTCTGTGTGTGTGTGTCTGTGTTTGCGGGTCTCTGTGTGTGTGTGTCTGTGTGTGTGTGTCTGTGTTTGCATGTCTCTCTGTGTGTGTGTCTGTGTTTGCGTGTCTGTGTGTGTGTGTCTGTGTTTGCGTGTCTCTATGTGTGTGTGTCTGTGTTTGCGTGTCTCTCTGTGTGTGTCTGTGTTTGCGTGTCTCTGTCTGTGTCTGTGTTTGCGTGTCTCTGTGTGTGTGTGTCTGTGTTTTTGTCTCTCTCTGTGTGTGTCTGTGTTTGTGTGTCTCTCTATGTGTGTCTGTGTTTGCGTGTGTCTGTGTACCTTTACATTTAAGTGAGTCTGTGACCTTCGTGTGTTTTTGTGTGTCTCTGTGTGTGTGTCTGTGTTTGCGTGTCTCTGTGTGTGTCTGTGTTTGCGTGTGTCTGTGTACCTCTCCGTTTAAGTGCATCTGTGGCCCGCGTGTGTGTGTGTCCGCGGTTGTGTGCGTGCGTCTGTTTACACCTGCCTGTGTGCCTGCCTGTGTTTATGTGTCTCGGCGTCTGCATTTCCCGCTGCAGCTCTGCGTCTGCGTCGACAGCTCTGTGTGAGTCCATGGTTCTCACGCAGCTCTGTGTGTGTGTGTGTGTGTGTGTGTGTGTCTGTGTTTGCGTGTCTCTGTGTGTGTGTGTCTGTGTTTGCGTGTGTGTGTGTTTAGAGGCCCGTGTCCACCTGGTTTGCATGAATCTTAGCGTGTGTGCTTAGAGCGTGGTGACTCCTCCGGTCGTGGACCACAGGCTCGACGGCCGTGGTGCACAGGCCTGGCTCTTCCCCAGCGTGCGGGATATTCGTGGACCAGCGATCGAACCTGCTTCTCCAGCGTTGACAGGCGGGTTCTTCCCCACTGACCCCCCAGGGAAGTGCTGGTTCTGATTTATATGTCGCTGTGTGTCTACATTTCTCCCTCTATCCATGAGTCTGTGTTTCTATGTGTGTTTACCCGTGTCCGTGCGCCTATATTTATTACTGTGTCTGTGTTTCTCGCGCGTCTGTGTGGGTTTGCACTTATACGCCCGGGAGCGTCTATAGCTCTTTCTGTTTCTCGGTGTCCGTATTGAGTAATCAGTAATGCGTCTGTATGTCTGTATTTTTCATGCCTCTGTGTGTGTCTGTATTTATTATTGCGTCCGCATTTCTCGTGCGTTTGTCTGTGTCTGCACTGATATGCCCGGGAGCGTCTATATTTATTCCTCTTTCTGTGTGTCTGAATTTATCGCTGCATCTGTCCGTCTGTATTTTTCATTCCTCTGTGTGGCAGTGTCTGAGCTTCCCCACATGGCTGTGTTCCGCGAGTCGCTCATCTCTCAGTGACCAGGCAGCCCTGTGCCATAATGCTTGATTTAGGGGTGATTATACGTTGCTCCGACACTTGGGTCTGAACAGAACCCTGGGATCCTGAATTAAAACCTTAAGCCTCATGACTGCCCTGGTGGTCCCGTAGCTGAGACTCTGCACTGCCAGGGAAGCGGGGCAGGTTCCATCCCTGGTTATGGAAGTAGATCCCACGTGCTGCAACTAAGTCCTGTGCAGCGAATACATAACTATTAAAATAAATGAATAAAAAAACCTCAGCAACTGCTGCTGCATTGCAGGCAGATTCTTTACCAGCTGAGCACCGGGGAAGCCCACGAGTCCCGGAGTGCGTCGTCCGTCCCTTCCCCAGAGGCTGCAGATACTGGGAGCGCCCCTGAGAACAACACCTGGACGGGGGCACTCACCAGGACGGGGCCCCGACCCCATCCCCGGGGGGCACTTGGCCCGATTCTTTTGAGGCCGCAGATGCGGAGCAAGGGCAGTGGTGATATTCGGGGACTTGTATTTGAGCCACGGGCATCGTCAGGGCTCGGAGGCGCATGACGGTCAGCATCCAGCTA
>NW_024075537.1:0-2354 GCF_014754425.2 Oryx dammah
ATTTTTTTTAACTTTAAAGTCTATTTTGTCTGACAATAATATAGCCTCTCTAGCTCTCCTTTGGTACTATTTAGATGAAACATCTTTTTACACTCAACCTCTCTGTCTTTGTAGCTAAAGTAACTCTCGTGTGGACAGATGAACTGTGTTTCTTTATTCAATATCCCAACCTCTGCCTTTTAAGAAAGTTTAATCCATTTACTTTTATTTTATTATTTATTTATTGGGCTGTGCCAGGTCTTAATGGTGGCAAATGGGAATTTTTTTTTTTTAGTTGCAGCATGTGTTTCCCTAGTTTCCTGACTAAGAATGATTTAGTTCTCTGAGTAAGAATGGGACCTGGGCCCCCTGCCTTGGGAGTCTTAGCCACTAGACCAGGGAAGTCCCTAATCCATTTGCTTTTAAAACAATTATTCATATGTAAGAATTTCCTTCTACAATTTGGCTGTTTGTTTTCTGTGTATGTTTTGTTCCTCATTTTCTCCATTACTGCCTGGTTTTGGTATTATTAACTTTTTGAAGTGTACCATTTTTGATTGCCCTTCTTTTTCCTCTCTCTTTTGTTTTCAAAAATTATTCTCTTAGTGGTTATCTTGGGGATTGCAATTAACACAGCAAGCTTAAAACAACTTAGTTTTAATAGTACTAACATTTTCAATAGTGTGAAAACATTTTGCTCCTACACATTCCTGTCACTACCCCTCTTTTTTGTTGATATGGAAATATATGTATTATTATTATTAAGTGAAAGCAATATACAAACAATTTGTGTATAAAAATATATATTCACCTGAATATATTTTAAAGACTGGATGCTAATACATTCAAACATTAACAGTGGATAGATATCTCTGTGATTTTTACCATTTTTTTCTTATACTAGATTTCCTTTTCCAAATTTTCTACAATGAAGATTTCTTTTGTGAAGACTTATGGTAATATATCTTACTAACTTTAAAAATTTTATTTATCCATTTATGGCTGTGCTGGGTCTTCATTACTGTCGGTGGGGTTTCTCTAGTTGCAGGGAGCTGTAGCTACTCTCTAGTTGACTTCCCTTGGCTTCTCTTTGTGGAACCGTCTCTTGTTGTCAAGCTTAGGCTCTGTGGCCTTCGGGATTCAGTAGTTGTGGCCAGGGGCTTAGGTGCCCTTCAGGCATTGGGATCTCTGGACCAGGGACTGAAAGGGTGCTCCCTGCACTAGGAGTGCAGAGCCTTAGCCACTGGACCATCAGGGAAGTTTGATATATCTTATCAATTTTAAAATTATTTTATGTTATTAAAGTATAATAAATAAAAATAGTAATAAAAGAAAGGGCATTTCTACTGGCTGTCCCTGTCGCTCTTTCTAGCCTTACCTCTCTACTCAATTCTCCATCATTCTCAATAAACAAGGGCTCAGCATCGCTACTATTCATTTTAGTATTTGCTAGTATTTCCTAGCCTCAGAGAAGCATACTATGTAACGCGACCTAAAGATGAACGCTTACATTCTCTGGGTAATTCGCATGCACACCAAAATTGGAGGTTCCTTGAAACAGGGATGTTTTTTGGGGATCTTAGTTCCCTAACGAGAGATTCAACCTGTGGCCTTTGCAATGGAACTTCAGAGTCCTAATGACGGGACTGCCGGGGAATTTCCAAGAGGGAGCTTTGTCATTTCTCTTTTATTTCATTCATTCATTCCCAGCTTCGGGGCATTTATTTGATTTACCTGTGTGCTCTTCTGAGGGGTACTAGCCTTCCAGGCTAGTGGCCCTGCCTCCCGACGCCGATCATTGGTTGACTCCCTCAACACACCCCTGATTGGTGGCCGCAGACCGACCTCACTGTCCATCAAAGTTGGAGAGAAAGCTGCAGCGGGGCAGAATGGCGGCGGCTTCAGTTTGCCTACGGACTCCGTGAGGCTGCGGTGGTCGCTGATGCTTAAGGTGCTGGCAGAGCAGCTGCGGCCTGGGTCAGGGCACGTGGGGGCTGTCGCTGGAGCCGGCGGTGCGGTGCGGATGCAGGTCACGTTGGCGGCTGTGAGGCATGGCCGCGCTGCCAGGTGGGGTCTTCACGGCGCACAGCCTGGAGAGCAGGCCTCGTCTCAGGCGCGCCACTCCGCTTTATATTGTTAGTGTCACGGGCTGCATCTTCATTCTTTGTGTTCCCTTTAAAATAGGTTTATGATGATTGCTTTGTGCATTTGCCTTTTAAATAATGTATTGAAAAAGGAGGAGTTATGAACCAGAATGCGCTTCGCTGGTGGCTGAGTGGTAAAGAATCCGCCGGCAATGCAGGAGCCGTGGGTTCGATCCCTGGGTCGGGAAGATCCTCTGGAGAAGGAAATGACAACCCACTCCAGTATTCTTG
>NW_024075538.1:0-2353 GCF_014754425.2 Oryx dammah
CATGGAACTCCACTTTCCAATCGAATTGGCAAAGGGGTGTCAGGCCTCTCCTGCTGAATTGACATGGGGAACTTTGGCTTTTTGTAGAGGTGCAACAGGGGAGTCAGACCTCCCTTCGTGTTGTTAGGGGATCCTTGGGGTTCCATTTGAGTCTTTTCAGGGCAATGAGGCTTTATCTCACATTGAGGGGGAAGTCGGTGTCCTTTCGACTTGCAGCAGGACCCACGGAGTTCCTCTCGGGTTTCAATAGGGAGGACAGGCCTTCTCGGGATGTGCTAGGGGAAAGTTGGGATTCCTCTGAGTTGAAGCAGGAGAATCAGTGCTGATCTGGAGATAAGGTGGGGGAAACAGGGCTCTTTTCGAGTTGTGGCGTGACCCTCGGGGTTCCTCACGAACGGTGACTGGTATCTCAGGGAACCTCTTGAGTTGCCTATAGAGACGCAAGCCTCCTTTCGAGTTTCAGAAGGGAATAGATTGCTCTCAAGGTGCTGCAGGGGAAAAAGGCCTCATCTCGCATTTGCACAGGGGGCTGGGGGGTGGGAAAGCTTGTGGTTTTTCTCGAGTTGCACCAGGAAGTTTGGGGTTCCTCTAGATTTCTGAAGGTGAACTTAGGGAACCTCGCATGTTGCCTCATGGAAGTCAAGCCTCTTTTTGAGTTGCAAGACGGTGCGAGGGATTGCTCTCGAGTCACTGCCGGGGAAATGGGCTTCATTGCGCCTCAAGGGGTGTATCTCGTGCTATTTCTCTAGTTGCAGTCTGAAGCCCTGGGTTCCTCTCGAGTTGCAACGGGGACCTCAGGGAACCTCTCCTGTTGCCTCAGGGTAGTCCAGTCTCCTTTTGAGTTGCGATGCGGTGAGCAGAATTGCTCTCAAGTCACTGCAGGGGAAAGGGCCTCATCTCGCATTGGGTTGGAAACTCGTAGTGTTTATCAAGTTGCAGCCTGAAGCTTCAGGCTCCTCTCCAGTTGCTACGGGGACCTCAGCGTACCTCTCGTCTTTCCTGAGTTTAATCAAGGCTCCTTTCAAGGTGCAAGGGTTGCGCAGGATTGCTCTCAAGTCACTGAGGGGGAAATGGGCCTTATCTCACATTGAGGGGGAAATCTCGTGGTGTTTCTCGAGTTGTGGCGGGAAGCTTTCACTTGCTCTCAAGGTCCTAAGGGGACCTCAGTGAGCCTCTCATGTTGCCTCAGGGAAGTCAGGCCTCCTTTCAAATTGGGAGGGCAACCTCGGGATTCCTCTCAAGTCACTGAAGGGCTATGTTAGCTCCTTTCTGGTTCAGGTGGGAATCTGGGTTCCTTTCTAGCTGTGACAGGGATCTCCGGGTTCCTATTGAGTTTCAACATGGTGTCAGCCCTCAGCTCTTGTTGAGGCATGGGACTTGATTTCCTCCCGAGTAAAAGGGGTGTCACACCTCCTGTGGAGTTGAGGTGGGGATGTGGGTCTTTTTCTAGAGGTACAACAAGTGAGGCAGACCTCCATTCAGGTTGTGTAGGGGAATCAGGCCTTATCTCGAGTTGAGGTGGTACTCGCTGTCCTTTCAACTTGCAGCAAGAACCTCGAGGTTCCTCTAGAATTTCAATAGGTGAGACCATTCTTCTCCTGATATAGGAAGGGAACATTTGGATTCTTCTCAAGAGGAAGTAGAGGAATCAGCCCTCAGTCGAGATGAGGCGGTGAACATGGGGCTCTTCTCCATTTGTTGTGGGAAACCGAGGTGGCGATGGGTATTGTGGAGAACCTCTTGAGTTGCTAAAGGGAATCGAGCCTCCTTCCCAGGTTCAAGAGAGAACATGGGAATGCTCTCGAGGTGCTGCAGGGGAAAGGGGACTAATCTTGCATAGAGGGTGGAATCTCTTGGTTTCTCGAGTTGCTGCTGGAAGCTTGGGGTTCCTTGAGAGCTGCCATGGGTACCTCAGGGGAACTTCTCGTGATGCCTCAGGGAAGTCAAGTCTCTTTTTGAGTTGCAAGATGGAGCACAGGGTGGCTCTTGAGTTACTACAGGGGCCTGGGGTCTAGTTTTGCATTCCTTGGGAGGATCTCGTGATGTTTCTCGAGTTGTGGTGGGAAGCTTTGGGTTGCTCTGGAGGTTCGAGGGGGACCTCAGCGACCCTCTCATGTTGCCTCAAGGTAGTCAGGCCTGCTTTCAACTTGTGAGGGCCCCCTCAGCATTCCTCTCAAGTCACTGAAGGGCTATATGAGCTCATTTCAGTTTGAGGTGGGAATCTGGGTTCCTTTCCAGCTGTTACAGGGATCTCGGGGTTCCTATCGAGTTTCAACAGGGGAGCCAGCCTTCGGCTCATCCTGAGTCATGGAACTCCACTTTCCAATCGAATTGGCAAAGGGGTGTCAGGCCT
>NW_024075539.1:0-2353 GCF_014754425.2 Oryx dammah
AGGCCTGACACCCCTTTGCCAATTCGATTGGAAAGTGGAGTTCCATGACTCAGGATGAGCCGAAGGCTGGCTCCCCTGTTGAAACTCGATAGGAACCCCGAGATCCCTGTAACAGCTGGAAAGGAACCCAGATTCCCACCTCAAACTGAAATGAGCTCATATAGCCCTTCAGTGACTTGAGAGGAATGCTGAGGGGGCCCTCACAAGTTGAAAGCAGGCCTGACTACCTTGAGGCAACATGAGAGGGTCGCTGAGGTCCCCCTCGAACCTCCAGAGCAACCCAAAGCTTCCCACCACAACTCGAGAAACATCACGAGATCCTCCCAAGGAATGCAAAACTAGACCCCAGGCCCCTGTAGTAACTCAAGAGCCACCCTGTGCTCCATCTTGCAACTCAAAAAGAGACTTGACTTCCCTGAGGCATCACGAGAAGTTCCCCTGAGGTACCCATGGCAGCTCTCAAGGAACCCCAAGCTTCCAGCAGCAACTCGAGAAACCAAGAGATTCCACCCTCTATGCAAGATTAGTCCCCTTTCCCCTGCAGCACCTCGAGAGCATTCCCATGTTCTCTCTTGAACCTGGGAAGGAGGCTCGATTCCCTTTAGCAACTCAAGAGGTTCTCCACAATACCCATCGCCACCTCGGTTTCCCACAACAAATGGAGAAGAGCCCCATGTTCACCGCCTCATCTCGACTGAGGGCTGATTCCTCTACTTCCTCTTGAGAAGAATCCAAATGTTCCCTTCCTATATCAGGAGAAGAATGGTCTCACCTATTGAAATTCTAGAGGAACCTCGAGGTTCTTGCTGCAAGTTGAAAGGACAGCGAGTACCACCTCAACTCGAGATAAGGCCTGATTCCCCTACACAACCTGAATGGAGGTCTGCCTCACTTGTTGTACCTCTAGAAAAAGACCCACATCCCCACCTCAACTCCACAGGAGGTGTGACACCCCTTTTACTCGGGAGGAAATCAAGTCCCATGCCTCAACAAGAGCTGAGGGCTGACACCATGTTGAAACTCAATAGGAACCCGGAGATCCCTGTCACAGCTAGAAAGGAACCCAGATTCCCACCTGAACCAGAAAGGAGCTAACATAGCCCTTCAGTGACTTGAGAGGAATCCCGAGGTTGCCCTCCCAATTTGAAAGGAGGCCTGACTTCCCTGAGGCAACATGAGAGGCTCACTGAGGTCCCCTTAGGACCTTGAGAGCAAGTGAAAGCTTCCCGCCACAACTCGAGAAACACCACGAGATTTCCCCCTCAATGTGAGATAAGGCCCATTTCCCCCTCAGTGACTTGAGAGCAATCCTGCGCAACCCTTGCACCTTGAAAGGAGCCTTGATTAAACTCAGGAAAGACGAGAGGTACGCTGAGGTCCCCGTAGCAACTGGAGAGGAGCCTGAAGCTTCAGGCTGCAACTTGATAAACACTACGAGTTTCCAACCCAATGCGAGATGAGGCCCTTTCCCCTGCAGTGACTTGAGAGCAATTCTGCTCACCGCATCGCAACTCAAAAGGAGACTGGACTACCCTGAGGCAACAGGAGAGGTTCCCTGAGGTCCCCGTTGCAACTCGAGAGGAACCCAGGGCTTCAGACTGCAACTAGAGAAATAGCACGAGATACACCCCTTGAGGCGCAATGAAGCCCATTTCCCCGGCAGTGACTCGAGAGCAATCCCTCGCACCGTCTTGCAACTCAAAAAGAGGCTTGACTTCCATGAGGCAACATGCGAGGTTCCCTAAGTTCACCTTCAGAAATCTAGAGGAACCCCAAACTTCCTGGTGCAACTCGAGAAAAACCACAAGCTTTCCCACCCCCCAGCCCCCTGTGCAAATGCGAGATGAGGCCTTTTTCCCCTGCAGCACCTTGAGAGCAATCTATTCCCTTCTGAAACTCGAAAGGAGGCTTGCGTCTCTATAGGCAACTCAAGAGGTTCCCTGAGATACCAGTCACCGTTCGTGAGGAACCCCGAGGGTCACGCCACAACTCGAAAAGAGCCCTGTTTCCCCCACCTTATCTCCAGATCAGCACTGATTCTCCTGCTTCAACTCAGAGGAATCCCAACTTTCCCCTAGCACATCCCGAGAAGGCCTGTCCTCCCTATTGAAACCCGAGAGGAACTCCGTGGGTCCTGCTGCAAGTCGAAAGGACACCGACTTCCCCCTCAATGTGAGATAAAGCCTCATTGCCCTGAAAAGACTCAAATGGAACCCCAAGGATCCCCTAACAACACGAAGGGAGGTCTGACTCCCCTGTTGCACCTCTACAAAAAGCCAAAGTTCCCCATGTCAATTCAGCAGGAGAGGCCTGACACCCCTTTGCCAATTCGATTGGAAAGTGGAGTTCCATG
>NW_024075540.1:0-2351 GCF_014754425.2 Oryx dammah
ATGATAAGAAGAAAAGGAAAAAATAAGAAGTGGATAACAAACACCCCCAGGCCCAGAACAGAACATGGACCTGAGAAGCTGCCATTTCCTCCTCTTCTTCCTCCTGCTCTGTCTTCTCTGGGGATGTTATGTAGCAAACACAACTCTGCATCTTGAGAAAATACCTTCAGAGGCATCCGCAGAGCACTTTAACCTGCAACTACTTCACCTACAGACAGAAGGACCTTGAAAAGCTGAAAAGACCCACCTCTCCTGTCCTGTCTCAGGAGAGATTTGGGAACAATCACCTCCTACCTGGAGACCAGCCTGTGAACTTATTTCTTGATTGTTCTCTCCCCATAGAGAGCTCCTAACCCTCTGCTCACACAGATGATGTGAGCTGACTGACTTCCCCGGTCCAAATCCAGCTAGACCAACCCTGTAGCCTCTCCTCAGACTGAAGCCAGGCCTCAGCTCTCACAGATGGACCAGGAGCCACGTCCTTAACTCTGGCCTCCCGTTAGAGTCCCCTGGAGCACTTCCTACACACCACACTGATGCCCCCACAGGACCAAGAGAGAAGTCTGTGGGGAGGGCACCAGGGAGGTCCTTTCCTAACACTGGTCACATGACCCTGATGGGAAACCGATGGAAATCGCTTGGCCAATGGTTCAGATTCTTTCTGAACCATTTCAGTGAATATGAACCCCTCGAGGTCAGGTCCCCCCTCTAAGAAGTTGTGAATCTGCAGGTCTGAGGTGGGGTCATAAAATATGTCTTTAGCAAGTTCTCTGTTCTGATGCTTCTTCCCCAAGACCCACACTCAGGAGCCTTGAGCTTGAGCCTTCTCACTCAGCACAGCTGAGACATCTCAGGAGGGGAGGGTTTAGGGTGGGAATTTCTGAGGGAAGTCAGGCTCGAACCAGGCAGAGAAAGCTCCAGTACTTGGGGTTCAGGTCTTTCTATGGGACCCTCCGTGAAGTGCTGTGGGCTCCCCAGGGTGAGCGTAGATGGGTCCATTTCCTTATACTCTCTCTGAGCCTTTATCCCCGGACAGATCTCAATGATTGCCACAACAATCTGCAGAAGGAGCTGTCCTCTCAGTGGGGTGACCCTAAGGAAGGAGGCTGGAGGTGGGGGAACCCTGCCACCAGGAGACACAGAGCCCAGAGCACTTTACAAAGCTCTTCCGGCCCAGAGACCCCAACATCCTTTGGGGGCACTAGGGTTGGCTCTGCTGCAGGAGGGTCCCCTGGATCTGGAGATTGTGGGCTCATGCAAATGGGAACAGGCAGTCCAAGTCCATGGGGTTGGGGGTGGGGGGCTGTTTGCCTGGCAAACCCTCCCCAGCGCCCTCAGCCCCTGGACAGTTCCACCTGGGGACCCAAGCCTGCTCAGACTGCAGGCATGTGACACCAGCCCAGGTCACCAAGGCCAGATGGGAATAGAGTCAGCAGTTCTTTTCTCTTTTTTATAAAAATGTTTTTGAATTGTAGTTTACAGGTGACTTACATTGTGGTGGCTTGTACAGAAACTTGATTCATTTATTCGTAGAAGTACATATATTCTTTAGCATTTTCTTTTCCCATAGACTTTGTTACAGAGTTTTGAGAGGGTTTCTTGTGCTCTGTGGTGGGTGCTTGTGGATTATTTTAGAAGTATAAATAGTAGGGTGTTTTTGTTCTTCTCAACCTGCTAATTTCTCCCTGCCCCACACATTTCACCTGGGGGAACCATGAATTTATTTTCTAAGTCTGTGATGCTGTTTCTGTTTTGTAAAGAAGTTCACTTGTATCCGTGTTTAGGTTTCACCTAGAAGTGGTCTTATAGGATATAGTTTTTTCCAAATGTAAACAAAGGCCGAGAAGGCCGTCCTGTGTGACTGATGTGAGTCCCCTCTCACTGGGCTCTCTCCCAGGACTCTAGCATGCCTCACCTGGTCTGTGCTGCCTAGTCTCTGTCTTAAATAAACTGCTTCTGTGTGCTTGCCCAGACATTCAGTGTGTCTCTAATAGTGAACTTTGTATCTGTTTTTACGGGGTGTGCCTCTTTGAGACATTCTTGCTTTCAAGCAGAGGAAAGACCCGGGGTCACTTTGCTTCTCGCCCCTGGCCCCTGCTGGTCTGGCAGCGAGGACTCCTGGTTCTCATCCGGGCTCCCCACATTCAGTTCAGGATGGCTCACTGCTGCCTGCGAGACCGCTTGGTGCTGAAACCAGAAATCCGGGAGTTCAAGGTTTGCGTTAAAACAACATTGGGATGGAGATGATCGAAAGGAGTATCGATGCACATGAGTTTGAGTAAACTCCGGCAGCTGGTGATGGACAGAGGCCGGGCGTGCTGCAGTCCATGGGGTCGCAAAGAGTCGGACAC
>NW_024075541.1:0-2350 GCF_014754425.2 Oryx dammah
TTTCCCTCCAATAATGTGGCAAAACCTCAGGGTCATAATTTGAAGCAACGATGGTTATATACACAACACACACATATATCTAGTCAGTTTATATAATAGACATTTTTACAGGACTCAAAAGCTTTTCAACAGTCAGCCTCGTCTTTGAGCCTGCCAGCCAGCACCCAACAAGAGATCAGAAGTGCTACCACCCTTATCTTACAAAGGAGGAACTGACACCTACCCTAAGGCTGCAGATGACAGAATTGAGACTGTGAAAACTCAGACCTTCTGAATTTCCGTTCAGTATTTTTTCCATGACTGGGCTCTAGCTCATCAAAATCATTGCTTTACCTTGAACATGGCTCCTGATGAAGTCAAATAATCACTTTGCCCAAAAAGAGGTGCAGTTTTCAAGGGGATATGAAATATTGAAGGTACATGTTAACTTGTTGCTGATGTACTTTGAGGAAAACTCACTCCAGTTTCACTGGACAGTGAAGGACACGTGGGGTCTCAGAGTCCTTCTTCACTTTAAGCAAAATTCTAAATTTAACCTCGTTTTTTCCTCAGTAGTTCCATCCCACTGCCCCAAGCTTTTGTTGGTGGCAAAAGAAATATTAATAACAATGGGACTTGTCCTGTGAGCCTGACTGTCTAGAGACCAGTGCTCACTCACGTCTGACTCTTTGCAGCCCTATGGACTGTAGCCTGCGGCTCTCTGTCCATAGGATTCTCCAGGCAAGAATAATGGAGTAGGTTACTGTGCCCTCCTCCACTAGAGACCAGTACCAGAGATTTATTGCCAGTAAAGAGTTCAAGGAAACCACTGGCTTCTACCTTAACAAAGGGTTACATTAAAAACGTTACCCCAGGCATTAAAAAAATAAATGAAAATAAAAATGTTACCCCTGAGCGAACAGATATAAGACTTCTTAAAATCTTCAGATTCCACGGGCTTTCTTTAAAAGATTGAATAACCTTAAAGAATTTTCTGAATTTTAAGACCTGACATCTAAAGATTAAAAGAGACATCAGATGATTTAGAAGAAGGGGAATTTAGTATCCCCCTTTTTCTATTATCAAAGATAGATTATAATCCAGGTCAAGAAGCAATAGTTAGAACTGGACATGGAATGATGGACTGATTCAAAATTGGGAAAGGAGTACATCAAGGCTGAATATTGTCACTCTGCTTATTTAACTTCTAAGCAGAGTACATCATGCGGAATGCCCTCCCGGATGAAGCACAAGCTGGAACTACGAGTGCTGGGAGAAATATCAACAACCTCAGATAAACAGATGACACCACCCAAATGGCAGAAAAGTGAAGAGGAACTAAAGAGTCTCTTATTGAAGGTGAAAGAGGAGAGTGAAAAAGCTGGTTTAAAACTCAACATTCAAAAAATGAAAGATTGTGGCGTCCGGTCCCATCCCTTCATGACAAACAGACGGAGAAACAATGGAAACAGGGAGATTTTATTTTCTTGAGCTCCAAAATCACTGTGAATGGTGACTGCAGCTATGAAATTAAAAGACGCTTGCTCCTTGGAAGAAAAGCAATGACAAACCTGGACACCGTATTAAAAAGCAGAGACATCACTTTGCTTAAAAAGGTCCATGTACTCAAAGCTATGGTTTTCCAGTAGTCATATATGGATATGAGAGCTGGACAATAAAAAAGGCTGAGTGCTGAAGAATTGATGCCTTTGAACTGTGATGCTGGAGGAGACTCTTGAGAGTCCTCTGGACTGCAAGGAGATTCAACTAGTCAATCCTAAGGAAATCAATCCTGAATATTCACTGGAAGGACTGATGCTGAAGCTGAAACTCCAATATTCTGGCCACATGATGGGAAGAGCTGACTCATTGGAAAAGACCCTGATGCTGGGAAAGACTGAAGGCAGGAGGAGAAGGGGATGACAGAGGATGAGTTGGTTGGATGGCATCACCGACTCAATGGAGAGAGACAGAGTCAATGGACAGAGTTTGAGCAAACTCCAGGAGAGGGTGAAGGACAGGGAAGCCTGCGGAGCTGCAGTTCATGGGTTCACATAGTGTCAGACACAACTGAGCGACTGAACAACAAGGGCCACAGCAATAGGCATCCAGCTTGAAATATGGGTTGTTATTAAAATAACTGTAGCTTAATTGTTCTTTAGGGCTCCCCAGGAGGCTCAATGGTAAAGAATCTGCCCGTCAAGCGGGAGATGCAGGTTCCATCCCTGGGCTGGGAAGATCTGGAGAAGGAATGGCAGCCCATCCCAGAATTCCTGCCTGGAAAGTCACATGGACAGAGGAGACTGAGGGGTTCTAGTTAGTGGGATCACAACATTGGACATGACTGAGTGACTAAACAACCCTTGTTCTT
>NW_024075542.1:0-2349 GCF_014754425.2 Oryx dammah
ATTTCATGGCTACAGTCACCATCTGCAGTGACTTTGGAGCCCAAGAAAATAAAGTCCCTTACTGTTTCCATTGTTTCCCCATCTATTTGCCATGAAGTGATGGGACTGGATGCCAAGATCGTACTTTTTGACTGTTGAGTTTTAAGTCAACTTTTTCACTCTCCTCTTCCACTTTCATCAAGAAGCTCTTTAGTTCTTCTTCACTTTCTGCCATGAGGGAGGTGTCATCTGTGTATCTGAGGTTATGGACATTTCTCCCAGCAATCTTGATTCCAGCTTGTGCTTCATCCAGCCCGGCATTTCACATGAGGTACTCTGCATATAAGTTAAATAAGCAGGATGACAATATACAGCATTGAGGTACTCCTTTCCCAATTTGGAACCAGTCTGTTGTTCCATGTCCAGTTCTAACTGTTGCCTCTTGACCTGCATACATATTTCTCAGGAAACAGGTAAGGTGGTCTGGTATTCCCATCTCTTTCAGAATTCTCCAGTTTGTTGTGATCCACACAGTCAAAGGCTTTGGCATAGTTAATAAAGAGAAGTAGGTGCTTTTCTGGAACTTTCTTGCTTTTTGTGGATCCAACGGATATTGGCAATTTGATCTCTGGTTTCTCTGCCTTTTCTAAATCCAGCTTGAATATCTGGAAGTTCACAGTTCACGTGCTATTGAAGCCTGGCTTGGAGATTTTAGAGCATTACTTTGCTAGCAGGTGAGATGAGTGCAATTGTGCGGAAGTTTGAACATTCTTTGGCATTGCCTTTCTTTGGGATTGGAATGAAAACTGACCATTTCCAGTCCTGTGTCCACTGAGTTTTCCAAATTTGTTGCCATACTGATTGTAGCACTTTCACAGCATCATCTTTCAGGATTTGAAAGAGCTCAACTGAAATTCCATCACCTCCACTAGCTTTGTTCATAGTGATGCTTCCTAAGGCCCCCTTGACTTCGCCCTCCAGGATGTCTGAATCTAGGTGAGTGATCACACCATCGTGGTTATCTGGGTCATTAAGATCTTTTTTGAATAGTTCTTCTGTGTATCCTTGTCACCTCCTCTCAATATCTTCTGCTTCTGTTAGGTCCATATGATTTCTGTCCTTTATTGTGCCCATCTTTGCATGAAATGTTCCCTTGGTATCTCTAATTTTCTTGAAGAGATCTCTAGTCTTTCCCATTCTATAGTTTTCCTCTATTTCTTTGCAGTGATCACTGAGGAAGGCTTTCTTACCTCTTCTTGTCAGTTTTTGGACTTTCTGCATTCAGATTGGCATATCTTTCCTTTTCTCCTTTGCCATCAGCCTCTCTTCTTTACTCAGCTATTTGTAAGGCCTCTTCAGACAACCATTTTGCCTTTTTGCATTTCTTTTTCTTGGGGATGGTCTTGATCCCTGCCTTCTGTACAATGTCACAAATCTCCATCCATAGTTCTCCAGGCACTCTGTCTACCAAATCTAATCCCTTGAATCTGCTTGTCACTTCCACTGTATAATCATAAGGGATTTGATTTAGGTCATACTGAATGGTTTTCCATTCAGTATTTCCTAATGGTTTTCCCCCTTTCTCCAATTTAAGTCTGAATTTTGCAATAAGGAGTTCATGATCTGAGCCACAGTCAGCTCCTGGTCTTGTTTTTGCTGACCATTTGAAGCTTCTCCGTCTTTGGCTGCCAAGAATATAATCAATCTGATTTCGGTGTTGACAATCTGGTGATGTCTATTTATATGTCCATGTATAGGAAGAGGATGTTTGCTGTGACCAGTGCGTTCTCTTGGCAAAACTCTACTGTCCTTTGCCCTGCTTCATTTTGTACTCCAAGGCCAAATTTGCCTGTTACTCCAGGTATCTCCTGACTTGCTACTTTTGCATTCCAGTCCCCTATGATGAAAAGGACATCTTATTGGGGTGTTAGTTTTGGAATGTCTTGTAGGTCTTCATAGAACCGTTCAACTTCAGCCCCTTCGGCATTACTGGTCGGGGCACAGACTTGGATTACTGTGATACTGAGTGGTTTGCCTTGGAAAGAAACAGAGATCATTCTGTCATTTTTGAGATTGTACCCATACCCAAGTACTGCATTTTGGACTGTGGTTGACTATGAGGGCTACTCCATTTCTTCTAAGGGATTGTTACCCACAGTAGTAGATATAACAGTCATCTGAGTTAAATTCACCCATTCCAGTCCATTTTCATTCACTGATTCCTAAAATGCTGATATTCACTCTTTCCATCTCCTGTGTGACCACTTTCAATTTACCTTAATTCATGGACCTAACATTCCAGGTTCCTATGCAGTATTGTTCTTTATAGCATCGAACTTTATTTCCATCACCAGTCACATTCACAACTGG
>NW_024075543.1:0-2347 GCF_014754425.2 Oryx dammah
CGAACCTCATTCCATAGTTCATCAGGCACTCTATCTATCAGATCTAGTCCCTTAAATCTATTTCTCACTTCCACTGTATAATCATAAGGGATTTGACTTAGGTCATACCTGAATGATCTAGCGGTTTTCCCTACTTTCTTCAATTTGAGTCTGAATTTGGTAATAAGGAGTTCATGATCTGAGCCACAGTCAGCTCCTGGTCTTGTTTTTGTTGACTGTATAGAGCTTCTCCATCTTTGGCTGCAAAGAATATAATCAATCTGATTTCGGTGTTGACCATCTGGTGATGTCCATGTGTAGAGTCTTCCCTTGTGTTGTTATATACTGCTAAATCATTTTGCAGAGTAGTTATACCAAGTATATATTTACCAGCAGTTTATAAGTGTCTCATTTCTTTTTGACCATTGTGTTAAAAAATCTTTTGCCATTTTTGCGAGAAAAAATGGTAATTTCTTACTGATTTAATTTGTATTTTTGATTGTCTGAGGCAGATTTTTTAATATGCCTATTGCACTGGGTATTTCATGTTTCCCCATATTCTGGTTCCTGCTTGCCTGCGAGGGTGAGATATTTACCCGTAATTTCTTGTGGTTAACAATTTTTCATTTAACTATTGGTTCACTTGGAATCATGTGGAAGCTTTTCCTGGTCCCATACAGGCTTTTAGTCCATTCTCCCAAAGACTACACAAGGACATGTTGGGAAACTGCAAAATAAGGAGGCTTAGACATGCTATAGATGAAAGATGCCAAAACTTCTTTGAAGTTAGATTTCCTTTAGCAACCCAGGCTATTCTCTTGTGAAAGAGCTGTAACTTCAGCTCACTTTCCTAAAGATTTCTGTTGCGTTTGGAAGTCCAAAACTTCCAAAAGTTCATGATCATAGTCACTACACTTGTTTTCACAGCTTTCAGGTAGATGTTTTCAGAAGATTTTATGAGCCCAAATTCTGGTATCTTCTCATACCTAAGAAAGCAATAAAATCTGCCCCTTGTGACTTGCAGCAACCTTCCACTAAGATGTGTGCTTGATCGTACAAATGCTCCATCACCAAAATCACAAAGGAACAGACCTCCTCCCACCTCTATGGAACATTTCCTCAGAGCTATCTGAGAGGCTGTCTCCTGGGCCATAGGCCTCAGTGAGTCCCCAAATTAAACTGAACTCGCAGCTCTCATGTTGTGCATTTTTTCAATTGACACCCCCAATTGGCCCCCTAGGTACCGCCAGCTCTTAGCATACCTCACCCACATCACCCCCAACTCTGGCTGGCTCCTGGTATGCACTTCCAACAAACTTTGGCAGACAGCACATACAGTGAGCACGTACAGCTAGGTAGCTAAGTCTGCAGGCCCAGGAAAGACCACAGACTTAAGCTTTAGTGCCACTTTTGAAGAGAGAAGGGGAATCTGACAGCATTTGGTCTGATGGGTTTCAGGACAGTGAGAGAAAGCATACAAGCTTAAGAATTCTGCCATATAAGAGAGCAAGAAGCATGGAGTAAGTGTATCTGGAGAAGGCCTGAGAAACCCTCGGAATCCCTATCAGGACTGATGCAAGGTGTTTCTCTCTGGAAAACAGTTGGTAAAGACTGAAGAAGGTGACTGCTACTTCAGATGCAAAGCCGGCAACACAAAACTCTAAGGAATGCAAAAAAAAATCATTAAAACATTATATTGCCAAAGAATCGTAATAATTTTTCACCAATCTATTTCAGTTCAGTTCAGTTCAGTTCAGTCGCTCAGTCGTGTCTGACTCTTTGCAAACCCATGAATTGCAGCACACCAGGCCTCCTTGTCCATCATCAACTCCCGGAGTTCACTCAGACTCACGTCCATCGAGTCAGTGATGCCATCCAGCCATCTCATCCTCTGTTGTCCTCTTCTCTTCCTGCCCCCAATCGCTCCCAGGATCAGTCTTTTCCAATGAGTCAACTCTTCGCATAAGGTGGCCAAAGTACTGGAGTTTCAGCTGTAGCATCATTCCTTCCAAAGAAATCCCAGGGCTGATCTCCTTCAGAATGGACTGGTTGGATCTCCTTGCAGTCCAAGGGACTCTCAAGAGTCTTTTCCAACACCACAGTTCAAAAGCATCAATTCTTCAGCGCTCAGCCTTCTTCACAGTCCAACTCTCACATCCATACATGACCACAGGAAAAACCATAGCCTTGACTAGATGGATCTGAGTTGGCAAAGTAATGTCTCTGCTTTTGAATATACTATCTAGGTTGGTCATAACTTTTCTTCCAAGGAGTAAGCGTCTTTTAATTTCAGGGCTGCAGTCACCATCTTCAGTGATTTGGGAGCCCAAAAAAATAAAGTCTGACACTGTTTCCACTGTTTCCCCAT
>NW_024075545.1:0-2347 GCF_014754425.2 Oryx dammah
AGATGCAAAAAAGCAAAATGGCTGTCTGGGGAGGCCTTACAAATAGCTGTGTAAAGAAGAGAGGTGAAAAGCAAAGGAGAAAAGGAAAGATATAAGCATCTGAATGCTGAGTTCCAAAGAATACCAAAAAGAAATAAGAAAGTCTCTTCAGCGATCAAAGCAAAGAAATAGAGGAAAGCAAGAGAATGGGAAAGACTAGAGATCTCTTCAAGAAAATTAGAGATACCAAGGGAACATTTCATACAACCATGAGCTCGATAAAGAACAGAAATGGTCTGAACCTAACAGAAGCAGAAGATATTAAGAAGAGGTGGCAAGAATACACGGAAGAACTGTACAAAAAACATCTTCATGACCCAGATAATCATGATGATGTGATCACTAATCTAGAGCCAGACATCCTGGAGTGTGACGTCAAGTGGGCCTTAGAAAGCATCACTATGAACAAAGCTAGTGGAGGTGAAGGAATTCCAGTTGAGCTATTTCAAATCCTGAAAGATGATGCTGTGAAAGTGCTGCACTCAATATGCCAGCAAATTTGGAAAACTCAGCAGTGGCCACAGGACAGGAAAAGGTCAGTTTTCATTCCAATTCAAAAGAAAGGCAATGCCAAAGAATGCTCAAACTATCACACAATTGCACTCATCTCACATGCTAGTAAAGTAATGGTCAAAACTCTCCAAGCCAGTCTTCAGCAATACATGAACCGTGAACTCCCTGATGTTCAAGCTGGTTTTAGAAAAGGCAGAGGAACCAGAGATCAAATAACCAACATCTGCTGGATCATGGAAAAAGTAAGGGAGTTCCAGAAAAAAACAACAATTTCTGCTTTATTGACTATGCCAAAGCCTTTGCCTGTGTGGATCACAATAAACTGTGGAAAATTCTGAAAGAGATGGGAATACCAGACCACCTAACCTGCCTCTTGAGAAATCTGTATGCAGGTCAGGAAGCAACAGTTAGAACTGGACATCGAAAAACAGACTAGTTCCAAATAGGAAAAGGAGTACGTTAAGGCTGTATATTGTCACCCTGCTTATTTAACTTCTGTGCAGACTACATCACGAGAAAGGCTGGACTGGAAGAAACACAAGCTGGAATCAAGATTGTCGGAAGAAATATCAGTAACCTCAGATATGCAGATGACACCAGCCTTATGGGAGAAAGTGAAGAGGAGCTAAAAAGCCACTTGATGAAAGTGAAAAAGGAGAGCGAAAAAGTTGGCTTAAAGCTCAACATTCAGAAAATGAAGATCATGGCATCCAGTCCCACCACTTCATGGGAAATAGATGGGGAAACAGTGGAAACAGTGTCATACTTTATTTTGGGGGGCTCCAAAATCACGGCAGACGGTGGCTGCAGCTGTAAATTAAAAGATGCTTACTCCTTGGAAAAAAAGGTATGACCAACCTAGATAGTATATTCAGAAGCAGAGACATTACTTGGCCGACTAAGGTCCATCTAGTCAAGGCTCTGGTTTTTCCTGTGGTCATGTATGGATGTGAGAGTTGGACTGTGAAAAAGGCTGAGCATGGAAGAATTGATGCTTTTGAACTGTGGTGTTGGAGAAGACTCTTGAGAGTCCCTTGGACTGCAAGGAGATCCAACCAGTCCATTCTGAAGGAGATCAACCCTGGGGTTTCTTTGGAAAGAATGATGCTAAAGCTGAAGCTCCAGTACTTTGGCCACCTCATGCGAAGAGTTGACTCATTGGAAAAGACTCTGATGCTGGGAGGGATTGGGGGTAGGAGGAGAAGGGGACGACAGAGGATGAGATGGCTGGATGGCATCACGGACTCAATGGACGTGAGTCTGAGTGAACTCTGGGAGATGGTGATGGACAGGGAGGCCTGGCGTGCAGTGATTCATGGGGTCGCAAAGAGTCGGACACAACTGAATGATTGAACTGACCTGAAGGAAAGAGTTTGCAGTTAAGGGAATAGAGGAGAGAAAGACAGCTATTCCTTGGTTTACATAGGAAGGCCAATAAAGCCTCAGACAAGAAAATTACACCGTCTACATAAGGCCACAGGTGCTCGCTTTAATAGCGGAGGGTGCCCCGCCTTGGCCTCCCTCTCGCGTGGGTCTTAGAAGTCCAGGCACATAAGTAGACATGATGAGCTTCTATGCTCCAGATGGGAATCAGCCAGAAAATAGAGTAAGAAAGAAAAGAAGACACGGGGGAAGCCAGATTTCTGAGAAACTGATTCATCCTTTATTTTCCAGGAAAGCTTTTATACTTTTATTGTACATAGAGATCAATGGATAATACAAAGTCATGCAGAGTCGGCAGCCCTGACCCTTATCTGGACCAGGCTTTCTCTCTGAATACCTAGTTGTATACACA
>NW_024075546.1:0-2347 GCF_014754425.2 Oryx dammah
TATAAGCATCTGAATGCAGAGTTCCAAAGAATAGCAAGGAGAGATAAGAAAGCCTTCTTCAGCGATCAATGCAAAGAAATAAAGGAAAACAACAGAATGAGAAAGACTAGAGATCTTTTCAAGAAAATTAGAGACACCAAGGGAACATTTCATGCAAAGATGGGCTCAGTAAAGGACAGAAATGGTATGGACCTAACAGAAGCACAAGATATTAAGAAGAGGTGGCAAGAATACACAGAAGAACTGCACAAAAAAGATCTTCACGACCCAGATAATCATGATGGTGTGATCACTCACCTAGAGCCAGATATCCTGGAATGTGAAGTCAAGTGGGCCTTAGAAAGCATCACTACGAACAAAGCTAATGGAAGTGATGGCATTCCAGTGGAGCTATTTCAAATACTGAAAGATGATGCTGTGAAAAGTGCTGCACTCAATTCGCCAGCAAATTTGGAAAACTCAGCAGTGGCCACAGGACTGGAAAAGGTCAGTTTTCATTCCAATCCCAAAGAAAGGCAATCCAAAAGAATGCTTCAACTACCACACAATTGCACTCATCTCACATGCTAGTAAAGTAATGCTCAAAATTCTCCAAGCCAGGCTTCAGCAATACGTGAAACGTGAACTTCCAGATGTTCAAGCTGGTTTTAGAAAAGGCAGAGGAACCAGAGATCAAATTGCCAACCTCCGATGGATCATGGAAAAAGCAAGAGAGTTCCAGAAAAACATCTATTTCTGCTTTCTCGACTATGCCAAAGCCTTTGGCTGTGCGGATCACAATAAACTGTGGAAAATTCTGAAAGAGATGGGAATACCAGACCACCTGAACTGCCTCTTGAGAAACCTGTATGCAGGTCAGGAAGCGACAGTTAGAACTGGACATGCAACAACAGACTGCTTCCAAATAGGAAAAGGAGTACGTCAAGGCTGTATATTGTCACCCTGCTTATTTAACTTCCATGCAGAGTACATTATGAGAAACGCTGGAAGAAGCACAAGCTGGAATCAAGATTGCCAGGAGAAATATCAAAAACCTCAGATATGCAGATGATACCACCCTTATGGCAGAAAGTGAAGAAGAACTAAAAAGCCTCTTGATGAAAGTGAAAGAGGAGAGTGAAAAAGTTGGCTTAGAGCTCAACATTCAGAAAACAAAGATCATGGCATCTGGTCCCATCACTTCATGGGAAATAGATGGGGAAACAGTGGAAACAGTGTCAGACTTTATTTTTGGGGGCTCCAAAATCACTGCAGATGGTGACTGCAGCCATGAAATTAAAAGATGCTTACTCCTTGGAAGAAAAGTTATGACCAACCTAGATAGTATATTGAAAAACACAGATATAACTTTGCCAACAAAGGTCTGTCTAGTCAAGGCTATGGTTTTTCCAGTGGTCATGTATGGATGTGAGAGTTGGACTGTGAAGAAAGCTGAGTGCCGAAGAATTGATGCTTTTGAACTGGTGTTGGAGAAGACTCCTGAGAGTCCCTTGGACTGCCAGGAGATCCAACCAGTCCATTCTAAAGGAGATCAGCCCTGGCTGTTCTTTGGAAGGAGTGATGCTGTAGCTGAAACTCCAGTACTTTGGCCACCTGATGTGAAGGGCTGACTCATTGGAAAAGACCCTGATGCTGGGAGGGATTTGGGGCAGGAGAAGGGGACAACAGAGGATGACAGGCTGGCTGGATGGCATCATGGACTTGATGGACGTGAGTATGAATGAACTCTGGGAGTTGGTGATGGACAGGGAGGCCTGGTGTGCTGCAATTCATGGGGTCACAAAGAGTTGGAGAAGACTGAACAACTGAACTGAACTGAACTGAATAAGTTTGAGACCATGTTTAGAAGAACTTGCCATAAAAATTGAAGCAAAGCATATTCACCAAAATCTATGTAGGTATCTTATTATAAGTTCATGTGTCCCCCAAATACTTTCAAAAACCCAAGTTCAGAAAAATTTAGTAGTAATATTTCTTTAGAGTTTGGTCCATATCTAATCAGGCTCTTTTCTAATAAATTTTTATTTATCTAAAATGGCCACACAAAGGTAAATGACAAAATGAATTCTCTTTTAGCTATTGTTCTTATTTTAAATAATACACCCAACAATTCTGTAACAGTTTACCAGGGTTTCTGTGTTAAGTATAATAAAGTATGTGCAGAGACTCAGTTCTACAAATAACATATGAATCTGGATTTTATACAAAAGTTCAAATTGAAACTCTGATCAATCTACTGATAACATAAAAAATATGCTCCTGACTTTATTTCTATAACTTTAGAATCCCATTTATCCAGATACCATAAAGCAAAATGGTATCTGTGCTATGCCTCAAGTATAATAGG
>NW_024075547.1:0-2347 GCF_014754425.2 Oryx dammah
TATAAGCATCTGAATGCAGAGTTCCAAAGAATAGCAAGGAGAGATAAGAAAGCCTTCTTCAGCGATCAATGCAAAGAAATAAAGGAAAACAACAGAATGAGAAAGACTAGAGATCTTTTCAAGAAAATTAGAGACACCAAGGGAACATTTCATGCAAAGATGGGCTCAGTAAAGGACAGAAATGGTATGGACCTAACAGAAGCACAAGATATTAAGAAGAGGTGGCAAGAATACACAGAAGAACTGCACAAAAAAGATCTTCACGACCCAGATAATCATGATGGTGTGATCACTCACCTAGAGCCAGATATCCTGGAATGTGAAGTCAAGTGGGCCTTAGAAAGCATCACTACGAACAAAGCTAATGGAAGTGATGGCATTCCAGTGGAGCTATTTCAAATACTGAAAGATGATGCTGTGAAAAGTGCTGCACTCAATTCGCCAGCAAATTTGGAAAACTCAGCAGTGGCCACAGGACTGGAAAAGGTCAGTTTTCATTCCAATCCCAAAGAAAGGCAATCCAAAAGAATGCTCCAACTACCACACAATTGCACTCATCTCACATGCTAGTAAAGTAATGCTCAAAATTCTCCAAGCCAGGCTTCAGCAATACGTGAAACGTGAACTTCCAGATGTTCAAGCTGGTTTTAGAAAAGGCAGAGGAACCAGAGATCAAATTGCCAACCTCCGATGGATCATGGAAAAAGCAAGAGAGTTCCAGAAAAACATCTATTTCTGCTTTCTCGACTATGCCAAAGCCTTTGGCTGTGCGGATCACAATAAACTGTGGAAAATTCTGAAAGAGATGGGAATACCAGACCACCTGAACTGCCTCTTGAGAAACCTGTATGCAGGTCAGGAAGCGACAGTTAGAACTGGACATGCAACAACAGACTGCTTCCAAATAGGAAAAGGAGTACGTCAAGGCTGTATATTGTCACCCTGCTTATTTAACTTCCATGCAGAGTACATTATGAGAAACGCTGGAAGAAGCACAAGCTGGAATCAAGATTGCCAGGAGAAATATCAAAAACCTCAGATATGCAGATGATACCACCCTTATGGCAGAAAGTGAAGAAGAACTAAAAAGCCTCTTGATGAAAGTGAAAGAGGAGAGTGAAAAAGTTGGCTTAGAGCTCAACATTCAGAAAACAAAGATCATGGCATCTGGTCCCATCACTTCATGGGAAATAGATGGGGAAACAGTGGAAACAGTGTCAGACTTTATTTTTGGGGGCTCCAAAATCACTGCAGATGGTGACTGCAGCCATGAAATTAAAAGATGCTTACTCCTTGGAAGAAAAGTTATGACCAACCTAGATAGTATATTGAAAAACACAGATATAACTTTGCCAACAAAGGTCTGTCTAGTCAAGGCTATGGTTTTTCCAGTGGTCATGTATGGATGTGAGAGTTGGACTGTGAAGAAAGCTGAGTGCCGAAGAATTGATGCTTTTGAACTGGTGTTGGAGAAGACTCCTGAGAGTCCCTTGGACTGCCAGGAGATCCAACCAGTCCATTCTAAAGGAGATCAGCCCTGGCTGTTCTTTGGAAGGAGTGATGCTGTAGCTGAAACTCCAGTACTTTGGCCACCTGATGTGAAGGGCTGACTCATTGGAAAAGACCCTGATGCTGGGAGGGATTTGGGGCAGGAGAAGGGGACAACAGAGGATGACAGGCTGGCTGGATGGCATCATGGACTTGATGGACGTGAGTATGAATGAACTCTGGGAGTTGGTGATGGACAGGGAGGCCTGGTGTGCTGCAATTCATGGGGTCACAAAGAGTTGGAGAAGACTGAACAACTGAACTGAACTGAACTGAATAAGTTTGAGACCATGTTTAGAAGAACTTGCCATAAAAATTGAAGCAAAGCATATTCACCAAAATCTATGTAGGTATCTTATTATAAGTTCATGTGTCCCCCAAATACTTTCAAAAACCCAAGTTCAGAAAAATTTAGTAGTAATATTTCTTTAGAGTTTGGTCCATATCTAATCAGGCTCTTTTCTAATAAATTTTTATTTATCTAAAATGGCCACACAAAGGTAAATGACAAAATGAATTCTCTTTTAGCTATTGTTCTTATTTTAAATAATACACCCAACAATTCTGTAACAGTTTACCAGGGTTTCTGTGTTAAGTATAATAAAGTATGTGCAGAGACTCAGTTCTACAAATAACATATGAATCTGGATTTTATACAAAAGTTCAAATTGAAACTCTGATCAATCTACTGATAACATAAAAAATATGCTCCTGACTTTATTTCTATAACTTTAGAATCCCATTTATCCAGATACCATAAAGCAAAATGGTATCTGTGCTATGCCTCAAGTATAATAGG
>NW_024075548.1:0-2347 GCF_014754425.2 Oryx dammah
CCTTGCTCAGAGCAGCAAGTGGGATGCGAGATTGGGAGTGTTTCCTGAAGGGACTGACCAAGGGTAGGATACATCCTAGTTCAGAGTCAGGGAGCGAGCTGTGGGCTCAGGATTGTAGGTCGGTGGCATGAGTATGGCCAGGACTAGCCGGAGAGTCAGAGAGAGGCTCTGCAGTGTTGGCCAACACCATGAACAAATGCAGGACCCATCCTAGGTCAGTGCTGAGAGTACGCTGTGGGCTCAGAAGTGTTTGTCAGGGCTTGACTAAAGGCAGGGTCCATCCTGCATGAGTTGTGGGAGTGAGATGTGGGCTCAAGAGTGTTGGTCAGGGCATAAAACCAGTTCAGGACCAGCAGAATTCAGTTTAGGGAGCACAGTGTGGGCCCAGGAGCGATTGTCTGTGCAGTGACCGAGTAGTGTTTGGAGAAGTATTTTTCGTGGCCTTGAAGAAGGGCAGCGCCTACCATGATTCGGTTCAGAGGCAGAGGGGGAGGCTCAGGAGTGTTTGCAAGGGTCTTGCACAAGGCCTGGCCCCAGCCTGGATCAGTGCAGGTCCTTAGATGTCAACTCAGGAGTATCCATTGAGGCTTCAAGATCGGCAGACCTTAGCCTTGTTCAGTAAAGGGACCGAGATGCGGGCTCAGAGGTATTTCTTGTGGTCTTGAATAAGGGCCGAACCAAGCATTGTCGGCATAGGAATTGAAATGTGGGCTCAAGAGTGTTGGTCAGGGCATGGATTCAGTGCAGGACCCAGCAGAATTCAGGTTAGTAAATGTGATTTGGGCCCAGCAGCGATAGTCTGGGGCTTGAGGAAGGCCAGGACCCAGTCTGAATGAGAAGAGGGACCGAAATGTGGGCTCCGGAATATTTGTCGAAGGCTTGTACAGGTACAGGGCCCAACCTGGTTCAGTGCAGGGACCATATGTGGGCTCATGTGTGTCTCTCCGGATCTGAAGACGTGCAGGACCAGCCTGGGTCAGCGAAGGGAGCTAGATGTGGGCTCAGTAGTCATTTTCAGTGGCTTGAACAAGCACAGGATCCAGTTTGGTTCTGTTCAGGGACACAGATGTGTGCTAAGGAGTGTTGTAGGTGTCTTGCACAAGAGCAGGACTCAGCCTGATTCAGTGCACGGACCTAGAGATGGGTCCAGCAGTATTTTTCAGAAGCTTTGATAACAGATGTGCACTGAGGAGTGTTTGCCAGAGGGTGGAACGAGTGCAAGATTCAGCCTGGTTCACTGCAGGGACCTAGTGTCCTAGGGCTTAGGAGTGTTTGTCGGGGTCTTGCTCAAAGGCATGACCCAGCCTTCTTGAGTGTAGCGAGTGGGATGTGGGATCGCCTGTGTTTCCTCATGGACTGAACAATGGCAGTACACACCGTAGTTCTGAGGCATGGAGCTACTTGTCGGCTCAGGATTGCTTGCTGGTGGCTCGAATAAGGCCAGAAAGTAGCATGAGAGCCAGATACAGGCTCCGGTATGTTTGCTGGAGCCTTGAATACGTGCAGGACCCAGCCTGCTTCATGGCAGGAATGGAGATGCAGGTGCAGGAGTGTTTCTCGGAGGCATAAGCAAAGGCAGGGCTCAGCATGGTTCAGTGCCAGAACCGAGATGAGAGCTCAGGATTGTTTGTTGGGGGCTCGAACAAAGGCATGGCCCCACCGATATCAGTTCAGTGCCCATGATGTGGGCATAGGGAATTTGCTGGAGTGCAACAGGGGAAGCTCCCAAAATGCTTCGGTGCCAGGCTCAAGAATTTGGCTCAGGCTTGTTATTAGGGGTCATGAACATGGGCAGTGCTTTGTCTCCTTCCATGCAGTACCCAACATTTGGGCTCAGGGTTGTCTGTCAGTACTTGCACGTGGGAAGTAGCTAGCCTGGTCCAGTGCAGAGGCTGAGACTTTGGTTCAGGAGTATTTGTCGTGGCCTTGAAGAAGGGCAGGACCCAGCTCTGGTATGGGTAAGCACCGAAATGAGCCTTAGGAGCATTTGTCAAGGGAAGAAGGGCAGGACCCAGCCTGGTTTGGTGCAGCAACAGGGAGGGAGGCTCGGGAGTGTTTGCAAGTGTCTTGCAGAAGGCCTGGAGATAACCTGGGTCAGTGCAGGTCCTTAGATATCAATTCAGGATTATCTGTTGAGGCTTCAAGAAGGGCAAACCTTAGCCTAGTTCCGTACAAGGACCAAGATGGGGTCCCGGGTATTTCGTGGTCTTGAACAAGGGCAGGACTGAGGATGGTCTGCGTAGGTATCAAAATGTGGGCTCAGAAGTGTTTGTAGTAGTCTTGCACAAAGGCACGTTGAGCCTTGCTCAGAGCAGCAAGTGGGATGCGAGATTGGGAGTGTTTCCTG
>NW_024075549.1:0-2347 GCF_014754425.2 Oryx dammah
CCTTGCTCAGAGCAGCAAGTGGGATGCGAGATTGGGAGTGTTTCCTGAAGGGACTGACCAAGGGTAGGATACATCCTAGTTCAGAGTCAGGGAGCGAGCTGTGGGCTCAGGATTGTAGGTCGGTGGCATGAGTATGGCCAGGACTAGCCGGAGAGTCAGAGAGAGGCTCTGCAGTGTTGGCCAACACCATGAACAAATGCAGGACCCATCCTAGGTCAGTGCTGAGAGTACGCTGTGGGCTCAGAAGTGTTTGTCAGGGCTTGACTAAAGGCAGGGTCCATCCTGCATGAGTTGTGGGAGTGAGATGTGGGCTCAAGAGTGTTGGTCAGGGCATAAAACCAGTTCAGGACCAGCAGAATTCAGTTTAGGGAGCACAGTGTGGGCCCAGGAGCGATTGTCTGTGCAGTGACCGAGTAGTGTTTGGAGAAGTATTTTTCGTGGCCTTGAAGAAGGGCAGCGCCTACCATGATTCGGTTCAGAGGCAGAGGGGGAGGCTCAGGAGTGTTTGCAAGGGTCTTGCACAAGGCCTGGCCCCAGCCTGGATCAGTGCAGGTCCTTAGATGTCAACTCAGGAGTATCCATTGAGGCTTCAAGATCGGCAGACCTTAGCCTTGTTCAGTAAAGGGACCGAGATGCGGGCTCAGAGGTATTTCTTGTGGTCTTGAATAAGGGCCGAACCAAGCATTGTCGGCATAGGAATTGAAATGTGGGCTCAAGAGTGTTGGTCAGGGCATGGATTCAGTGCAGGACCCAGCAGAATTCAGGTTAGTAAATGTGATTTGGGCCCAGCAGCGATAGTCTGGGGCTTGAGGAAGGCCAGGACCCAGTCTGAATGAGAAGAGGGACCGAAATGTGGGCTCCGGAATATTTGTCGAAGGCTTGTACAGGTACAGGGCCCAACCTGGTTCAGTGCAGGGACCATATGTGGGCTCATGTGTGTCTCTCCGGATCTGAAGACGTGCAGGACCAGCCTGGGTCAGCGAAGGGAGCTAGATGTGGGCTCAGTAGTCATTTTCAGTGGCTTGAACAAGCACAGGATCCAGTTTGGTTCTGTTCAGGGACACAGATGTGTGCTAAGGAGTGTTGTAGGTGTCTTGCACAAGAGCAGGACTCAGCCTGATTCAGTGCACGGACCTAGAGATGGGTCCAGCAGTATTTTTCAGAAGCTTTGATAACAGATGTGCACTGAGGAGTGTTTGCCAGAGGGTGGAACGAGTGCAAGATTCAGCCTGGTTCACTGCAGGGACCTAGTGTCCTAGGGCTTAGGAGTGTTTGTCGGGGTCTTGCTCAAAGGCATGACCCAGCCTTCTTGAGTGTAGCGAGTGGGATGTGGGATCGCCTGTGTTTCCTCATGGACTGAACAATGGCAGTACACACCGTAGTTCTGAGGCATGGAGCTACTTGTCGGCTCAGGATTGCTTGCTGGTGGCTCGAATAAGGCCAGAAAGTAGCATGAGAGCCAGATACAGGCTCCGGTATGTTTGCTGGAGCCTTGAATACGTGCAGGACCCAGCCTGCTTCATGGCAGGAATGGAGATGCAGGTGCAGGAGTGTTTCTCGGAGGCATAAGCAAAGGCAGGGCTCAGCATGGTTCAGTGCCAGAACCGAGATGAGAGCTCAGGATTGTTTGTTGGGGGCTCGAACAAAGGCATGGCCCCACCGATATCAGTTCAGTGCCCATGATGTGGGCATAGGGAATTTGCTGGAGTGCAACAGGGGAAGCTCCCAAAATGCTTCGGTGCCAGGCTCAAGAATTTGGCTCAGGCTTGTTATTAGGGGTCATGAACATGGGCAGTGCTTTGTCTCCTTCCATGCAGTACCCAACATTTGGGCTCAGGGTTGTCTGTCAGTACTTGCACGTGGGAAGTAGCTAGCCTGGTCCAGTGCAGAGGCTGAGACTTTGGTTCAGGAGTATTTGTCGTGGCCTTGAAGAAGGGCAGGACCCAGCTCTGGTATGGGTAAGCACCGAAATGAGCCTTAGGAGCATTTGTCAAGGGAAGAAGGGCAGGACCCAGCCTGGTTTGGTGCAGCAACAGGGAGGGAGGCTCGGGAGTGTTTGCAAGTGTCTTGCAGAAGGCCTGGAGATAACCTGGGTCAGTGCAGGTCCTTAGATATCAATTCAGGATTATCTGTTGAGGCTTCAAGATGGGCAGACCTTAGCCTAGTTCAGTACAAGGACCGAGATGGGGTCCCGGGTATTTCGTGGTCTTGAACAAGGGCAGGACCGAGGATGGTCTGCGTAGGTATCAAAATGTGGGCTCAGAAGTGTTTGTAGTAGTCTTGCACAAAGGCACGTTGAGCCTTGCTCAGAGCAGCAAGTGGGATGCGAGATTGGGAGTGTTTCCTG
>NW_024075550.1:0-2342 GCF_014754425.2 Oryx dammah
ATTTGTATGCCTACTACCTGCTGGTCCTTGAAAATGGGGATATATCTGTGTATAAAACAGGGGCTCTGTTTTCTAGTATGGGATAATCTGCAATTAGGTAAGAGCAGTAATGCTACTTGTGCTTTGAGACCATCAAAGGGACAAATGGCTAATTGAATCCAATCGTGGTGTTGAGGGTCCTTAAAGTGTATTTTGATGAGATTTTGTTTACCCGTGCTGTTCTTATAAGATTGTTTTCTCTCGTTCTTGGTGGACAAGAGCCATACATGGCCTGAGTAAAATGTCCTTTTAGAGGAGCAAAAACGACAAGTGTCTTTCTGGCAAATGGGTGTTACTGGGGGTGTTTCCTTTAGGTGTATGATCTGGGCTTCCCTCTGGCTCTCTCAGCTGGTAAAGAATCCGCCTGCAACGTGGGAGACCTGAGTTCCATCCCTGGGTTGGGAAGATCCCTTGGAGAAGGGAACTGCTACCCACTCCAGTATTCTGGCCTGGAGAACTCCATGGAGTCACAGAGTTGGACACAACTGAGCGACTCTCACTCACTGATTCCCCATCTAGGTCTTATTCTCCATCTAGGTCTTCTACACAATCCCTAAACTCTGAGGCTTTCTCACATCCCACACAGCCAGTTCAAACGGCCTTCACCCAATTACACCAGAGCAGAGACCTTTCAGAGAATTCACAGGCTTATTTAGGAAACTTACAAGGAGATCCAACCAGTCCATTCTGAAGGAGATCAGCCCTGGGTGTTCTTTGGAAGGACTGATGCTAAAGCTGAAACTCCAGTACTTTGGCCACCTCATGCAAAGAGTTGACTCATTGGAAAAGACCCTGATGCTAGGAGGGATTGGGGGCAGGAGGAGAAGGGGACGACAGAGGATGAGATGGCTGGATGGCATCACCAACTCAGTGGACATGAGTTTGAGTGAACTCCGGGAGTCTGATGGACAGGGAGGCCTGGCGTGCTGCGATTCATGGGGTTGCAAAGAGTGGCACAGGACTGAGCGACTGAACTGAACTGAAGTTGAATTTTTTAAGAGCTTTCTAGAGATACACTTTACAGACTATAAATTTCACCTAATTAAAATGTGCACATCAGTGGGGTTTTTGTATATTTACAGAGTTGTGCAATCAGCCCTATAATCTAACTTTAGAACACCCCCAAGATGAGACTCTGTGACTCTAGCAGTCACTCCCCATTCTGCCCACTGCTCCTCCCCTTCCCAGCCCTAAGCGACGGCTAATCTGCTAATGCTCTGCTTCTCGCCTATTCTGGACATTTCCTGTAAATGGTAGACAGCATGTGGGGCTTTGTGACTGACTTCTTTTACATCACAGGTTTCTGAGGATTACACCTGTTGGAGTTGTATTTCATTTTCCTTTAATGCTCAATATTCTACTGTATGAATATATCACATGAATTGATAAACATCTGGGTTGTTTCTACTTTTTTTGGTTCTTAAAAATAATGCTGCTATGAAATTCGTGCATAAGGCTTTTTGAGGTCATATGTTTTCACTTCTCTTGAGTAAACACCTAGGAGTGTGGAGTCACACGGTAACTCTATGTTTAAAGAATTTCAGTTCCGTCACTCAGTCATATCCAACTCTTTGTGACCGCATGGACCACAGCATGCCAGGCCTCCCTGTCCATCACCAACTCCTGGAGTTTACTCAAACTCATGTCCATTGAGTCAGTGATGCCATCCAACCATCTCATCCTCTGTAGTCCCCTTCTCCTCCTGCCCTCAATCTTTCCCAGCATCAGGGTCTTTTCAAATGAGTCAGCTCTTCACATCAGGTGGCCAAAATATTGACGATTCAGCTTCAGCATCAGTCCTTCCAATGAATAGTCAGGGTTGATTTCCTTAAGGATCGACTGGTTTGATTTCCTTGCTGTTCAAGGGACTCGCAAGAGTCTTCTCCAGCACCACAGTTCAAAAGCATCAATTCTTCAGTGCTCAGCCTTCATTATGGTTCAACTCTCACGTCTGTACATGACTACGGGAAAAAATATAGCTTTGACTCTACGGATCTTTGTTGGCAAAGTGACGTCTCTGCTTTTTAACATGCTAAGTTTGTTATAGCTTTCCTTCCAAGGAGGATACATCTTTTAATTTCGTGGCTGCATTGAGATATAATTCACATACCAAACCATTTACACATTTGGAGTATACTATTCAATGGTTTTTGCTTTTCTTGGAACTGTGTAGTCACAGTTCAATTTTACATTTTTATCACCCCCAAAAGAAACACATTAGACTTTAGTCATAATGTCCCCACCCTCCCCCTACCCTCCCCAAACCCTTGGCAAACACTAACCTACTGTGTTGGCAAATACTG
>NW_024075551.1:0-2342 GCF_014754425.2 Oryx dammah
TATTCCAGCTCAAGCAACAGATAGTGAAGTGCAGATCATTGTCTTTTGTTGAAAATAATCAGCAGTTTCTCAACATACGTAACATGCCAGAGGAACCCTTGGGATGGAACTCTAAAAACAGGTTAGGCCCTCTTTTTGCCAAGCCCTGCGATAAAATACAAATCAGAAAAAGAAAAATAGCATCGGTTTTATCAGGACTTCCTCATCTGTTCTTTCTCGATAGCAGGAAGCAGACATGGAGGCCAGAGGACTGCAGGATTTCATTGGGAACTAACGTTGGGTGGGGTGCAAGCTCATCGCTCTAGTAAGAATGTGGCTCAATGAAACGGACTTTCATTCACTTCATGGACATAGAGTTCTATAATCCTTCATTAAGGAATTCAATAAGTTATACTTCCTTACACCTTCACAATCTCTTGGTTTACAAGAATGTCAATGCCTAGTCCGGCACTAATACAATGAGCGTTACAGGTAGTATTAGCGTATAAGTGATGATGAGCAATGACAGGAAGTGTATTTATTCTCTGATTTCTTGATTTTTTATGTAATTTTTTAATAATATACTTACAGATGTGAATATTTTAGTGGCATGTATAAAGGCACGTTGAGTAGCGCTATGATAACTCATAGTGTTGGCATGATAATTATCATGGTTACTGTGTCTTTTTCATATATTCCTTTTGAGAGTCTCTTCCATTATACATGATCATAAGATATTCAATAGTTTCCTAAACTGTACAGGAAGTCCTTGTGGCTTCTTTCATATATAGTAATGTATTTGTTAATAATTCAAACAAAAACTGGTACACACATATTCATAGTGACATTCACAATAGCTCAAAGGTAGAACTCATTCAAGTGTCTATTGGTGGGTGACTGAATATGCAACACAGGGTATATTCAGAAGCTTCAACGGTATTCCACCGTACAAAAAATTACATTAAATGGTGCTGCCACTCTGCAAGACATTCCAGAAATGACTGCAAAACCAACACGTGGAATAAATACATAGTTCAATTCCAATTCACGCTATGTACCCAAAAGGTTTGGGAAAGGGGGCTGAAAACACGTATACTTCTTCAGTCATACTCACAACAGCATGATTCACACTGGCAAACAAACGGAAGTAATCTAAGTGTCCATGGCAGCCCATTCCATAAACAAACTGTGGTATACACACAGTGGAATCTGATTCGGCCCTTCAGAGTCAGTCATTCTGACAATGCGACAATGTGGACAAACCTTATGGTCATTACATGAAGTGAAATAAACCAGACCAAAAAAAAGGACAAACGTTCTGTGATTCCACTCGTATGAGATATCCAAACAAGTCAAATCTGTCAGAAAAAGCAGAAAGTGATTCCGACGGATCGAAGAGAGTTCGTGTTTCGTGGACCTCAGTTTCCCTTGGAAAACCTGACTTCCCGGGGTATCTCCAAAACCAGTTAGACAAATAATTGGAAGCTATATCCAGTCAAATGAATGTAGACATAATTTTACAGTTTACACCAAACTCACTCAAACTTCTCAACAGACAAAAGGCAAAACTATATCTATGCTACCTCAGCTTAGCTTAAAACTGTATCTACAGTACCTCAGTTTTGCTTATAAAATTTAACAACAACAACAACACACTAAAGTCTATCCAAAGGAGGATATAAAACATATATAACATCAACTTTAAAAAATTAGAAATTTAAACTGTGAAAAACCTTATTCACAAAACTTAAACACAAGCCACAGAAAAATATAGTTATAAAATACATATCTGATAAAGGATTGTACTCCAACTATACCAAAAAATCTAGAACATTCTCATTAAGAATGTATAAACCTAAACACCTGGCCTACAAAAATATAAAGATGGTAAATAAGCCTATCAAAAATACTCAAAATCACATATCATGAGGAAATTACAAACTAAAATAACAGTGAAGTAGCACTGCACACCTATTAGATCCAGTAAACTCAACAAAAGAGGGGGGCACAGCTTCTCTGGTGGCTCAGTGGTAAAGAATCTGCCTGACAACGCAAGACACTCTAGTTCGATCACCCACCCCGGAAGATCCCACATGCCACAGAGAAACGTAGCTGGATTTTTCCACAGCTAAACAAGGCTCACCTGTGACCTGAATACTATATGTCTAGCACTTACTAAACAGCTTTGAAAACGTGTCCAGACAAAAAGTATCACACGATTATACACAACAGCTCTACTTGTAATAACTAAAAACTTTCAAATGTCAGGATGTCTTCAGTAGATGACAGTGAAAACAAATGGGGATACATCCAAAGTGAAGGGGAGCAAATGCTACCACAAAATATACCACCTCAGCATGAGA
>NW_024075552.1:0-2341 GCF_014754425.2 Oryx dammah
GACTTCACACTCCAGGATGTCTGGTTCTAGGTGAATGACCACACCATTTTGGTTATCCAGGCCATTGAGAACTTTTTTTGTATAGTTCTGGGTATTCTTGCCACCTCTTCTTAATCTCTTCTACTTCTGTTAGTTCCTTACCATTTCTGTCCTTTATTGTGCCCATCCTTTCATGAAATGTTCCCTTAATATCTCCAATTCTCTTGAAGAGATCTCTAGTCTTTCCCACTCTACTATTTTCCTCTATTTCTTTGATTGTTCACTTAAGATGGCTTTCTTGTCTCTCCCTGCTATTCTCTGGAATTCTGCATTTGGCTGGTTATATCTTTCCCTTTCTCCTTTGTCTTTCATTTCTCATCTTCCCTCACCTATTTGTAAAGCCTCCTCAGACCCCCATTTTGCCTTTTTGCATTTCTTTTCCTTGGGGATGGTTTTGGTCACTGCCTCATGTACAGTGTTAGGAATCTCTGTCCCTAGTTCTTCAGGCAGTCTGCCTACCGGATCTAATTCCTTGAATCTATTTGTCACCTCCACTGTATAATTATAATGGATTTTTATTTAGGTCATACCTGAATGGTCTAGTAGTTTTCCCTACTTTCTTCAACTGAAGCCTGAATTTTGCATTAAGGAACTGATGGTCTGAGCTACAGTCAGCTCCAGGTCTTGCTTTTGCTGACTGTATAGAGTCTCTCCATCTTCAGCTACAAACACTATAATAAATCTGATTTCAGTATTGAACTTCTGGTGATGTCCAAGTGAGGCGTCATCTCTTGTGTTATTGAAAAAGGGTGTTTTCATGACCAGTGTATCTATAAATGTATCAATAGTTTGAGTTATACATCTTACATCTTTATACATATTACATCTTTCACACAGGAATAGTGGCTCTGGGAGTTCGTGAGTCAATCCTGGTTACCAAAATATCCAAAGTTATCAACCTTTTGGTTCTCATCTTCATTATCATCACTGGCTTCGTTAAGGGAGATCTGCATAACTGGAAGCTCACAGAACAGGACTACAAACTGAACATATCTGGATCCAGAGACATCTATGGCTTGGGAGGGTAATATTGGCCATAATATATGGGTGATGGGCATGCAGAGCTGGTATGGTGTGGACTAAAGATGAAGTGAGTCCTGGAGCCCAGGACTTGAGGTATGAAGGGAGAAACTGAGTAGAGATGGTGGAACACACCTCACTCGCATTCTTTTTCTCTCCTTCTCTCACCGTAGCTTGGGCCCTCTGGGTTCTGGAGGGTTTGCACCTTTTGGCTTTGAAGGGATTCTTCAGGGAACAGCTACATGTTTTTTCTATTTTTTTGGCATTGTCGGCATTGCCACTAAAGGTAACATGGTCACTGTGTGTCCCATCTGGGGTTTGGGAACAGACTGGCTGCCCCTGGCTTAGGGGAACCCTGCTTGTGGAGTGCAAAAAGGAAGGGGATTTTGTGATTTCACCCCAGTGTGTTTTCCTGACCCAATACTTCTTCCCTTTCTGCAGGAGTAGAAGCTATAAATCCTCATCGTTCCATCCCCTGGAGCATCGTGATCACGATCTTCATCTGCTTTTTGGCTTATTCTGGTGTCTCAGCGGCACTCACCCTCATGGTGCCCTACTACCAGATTGAGCCTCTCGACCTTTTGCCGCAAGACATTCTTCACAGTTGGTGGCTCCCCGCCAGATACTTTGTGACTATTGGCACACTCTGTGATCTTATATCCAGGTCAGTTGCATGGTTTTCTCCCTGTTTTCTCAGATGCTCAGACCTCCCAACCCTTAGGATTGGTAGTGAAGACAGGGAGACACTTATCCTAAGCTGACAAGACAGCAGATGTCCCAGTCTGTCCACTTCTCCACATCCTTACATGTTTCCATTTTCTCTTCCAGACTCTATAGTTCCATGTTCAGAATGCCTTCTTTGATCTACACAATGGCAGAGGACGGGCTCCTTTTCCGGGTACTTACCCGGATCCATGTCCGCACAGGCACCCGTATCATGGCCATCATGTCTGCTGGAAATCTTACAGGTTAAAAAAAAAATTTTGAAACCCACCTTTAACTTACATATTTCCAGCTGTTTCTCACGCCCTTCCCACCTTGTTTGTGCACTCATTCTAGGGGTCATGGCGTTACTCTTCAAGTACACAGATCTTCTGGAGCTCTTGGCAGGCGGGACCCTGCTCATTTACTCCCTGGTGGCATTTTCTGTTCTTCTCCTCAGGTGAGACTCCACTGCACCTTCGTAGGGAGTCTTGGAGATTAGTTGGGAGGTAACTGTCTTCTGCCTTCAGCTGTCTTCTAAAAGTCCTGCTCTGCTTAAGACAGGACACATGTGGAATAG
>NW_024075553.1:0-2341 GCF_014754425.2 Oryx dammah
CTCTGCCAGTTTAATACATCCATAGAGGAAAATGGCTGGTAATACTAGGCTATATGGGGCTGATAGTAGTGCCCCATGTGTCCTGAACTGGAGGCTGTTGTACCCTCTGAGGGGCATCCGTAGTGGGGTTCTTCCCCCTGTTCCTTGGTGGATCGCAGCCTGTTCTAATTGCTGTGTTTTCTTCCCCCTTCTCATCAGTACTCACCAGGAGAGGTGGATACAATCTAGGAGGTCCAGCTGAGGTGGAATTCTGGGGGCATTGATCAGAGATCTCCATTGCTGGGTTTGGAGCCTGCTGAACGGCAGCTATATGAACTCCAGGAGAGCTGGTGGAAGAGCAGTGGCTGCTCCAGGAACTTCACCTGGCCCTGGATTGGGCATTAAGGTGGCCTCTGGTCCTGGTGGAGCACTGGGAGGCAGGTGCATCATTATTCAATTTAGGGGAGGGGTCAGGTCATCCCCGTCCAAATCCTGTAGAATTCCCTTTTTTATCATCAGTCAATTTTTGTGCCATTAATATTTTTCCCTTTCCCTTCTGGATACAGAACCTTGTCCAAGTAGTAGGGTCTTGAGCTAACCCTAGCCATGAGTCAGTATATGGATATTGATCCAGCTGTCCTGGCTCTCTTGTGACTAGTGTATAGACTGCTTCCACCATTTGTAAGTTCATGGTGTTCTCTGGTAGCCATTCTACTCCCATAAGGGGCCATTCGACCTCACAGAGTATGTGGAGGTGGTTAGGCTTCATCTTCACCCCATAGCCTCCTCCAAATCCCTTCTTTAAATTTTTAATCATGCATGCCAAGACAGTTGCCTTAGATTCACTTCCCCCCATCTTGCTTACCTTCTTAGACCTTCTTCTACTTTTCCTTTTTGTTCTGTCTACAAAGTTCTCAGTACCCTATGACTTCTGATATTTCCACCTAATGACACTTCAATTGCCATTTTGCCTCCTTTCTAACTGGGGTAAGAGGAGCATTATCTGCCAGATCACAGAGGGAGAAGGAGAATCAGTGTGTCTTCACCTGCTGGTCAACACAGCCAAACCAGGACACCACATGATCCAAGACTGTTTCTCCCTTAACTTTTAAAGTGCGCTCTGCCTTGGTGGGCTTGATCTGGTGTGGATAAAAATACAGATGGGTTAAATATTCCACGTCCCAGGCCATCTCTGGAAAAGCCAATTCATACTCATTTATGTATCCCCCTCCTTCTAGCCTGACAGCTCAGAGGAGGTCAAGAATTTCATAGCAGATGGAACACCTCCTTGGGGAGGGCAGAACACGAGCACACAAAAACCAAGTTTCTTCTCCTAAAAATCCCTTGGTATTTGCTTGGTAATAATTTTCCCTGAGAAGGCATGGACACCACCTCCTAATGACCTTCACAAATTTCCTTCCTAAGCCCTAACACACTCGTTAACATGTGTACCAAGCAATCGTTGCCACCTGCCTATTCCAGCCTCCTGTGGGTCTGTGCCCCTTCTAATCCCTCCCAGGGGGGTGATCAGGCCCCTCTTCCAACCTACCAGGTGGATTCCTCCTCACCTGAGCGCTCAGTTCCCCTGCTGCTGTCCACTACCTGCTAACATGAAACATCTGGGCACTGAGAAGCAGAATCCTTCCAAAAGGGCGAGGTGCATTCTCCCATCTAGAAGATTCGATCCACAAGTCCTCGGAGTATTCCCAAATGGGACTTGTCTCCTCAAAGTGAGGAGTTTCCTGACCCACGCACCAAATGTTGTAGCCACGCGTTCTGGGAAACAAACTCACTCAGAAGGACATTGCAGATTATGGAGTGCGGTTTATTATACCGGTGGACCCAAGGCAGAGTCTCTTCTTAGCCAAGGACCCTGACCAGTTTTTCTGAAAACCTTGTATACCCTAAGTGTACGTGTCCAAACCCACCTTCCTAAATTCCCTGCACTAGTCAATTCATGCATTGGAGAAGGAAATGGCAAGCCACTCCAGTGTTCTTGCCTAAAGAATCCCAGGGATGGGGGAGCTGGGGGAGCTGGGGGAGCTGGGTGGGCTGCCGTCTATGGGGTTGCACAGAGTCGGACACGACTGAAGCAACTTAGCAGCAGCAGCAGCAGTCTGAACAAAGGAAAAGAAAGACACAATCAAAGTTAACCCGTGATTCATATGCCTTAAGCCTAGGTGGTTAACAGTGGACAGTTATAAATAGGCCTCTGGTCATACCCCAATAAGCATAATAGAATGTATGATTTTATTCAGTTACACAGATAATTAGGGTATTCTTTCAGGCAACAGAGAGTCTAGGTACGAGCCCTGGGGCTCTTCCATCCAGGGGGCCTGCTTTTCCAGTTGGTATGTCGTTT
>NW_024075554.1:0-2341 GCF_014754425.2 Oryx dammah
CTCTGCCAGTTTAATACATCCATAGAGGAAAATGGCTGGTAATACTAGGCTATATGGGGCTGATAGTAGTGCCCCATGTGTCCTGAACTGGAGGCTGTTGTACCCTCTGAGGGGCATCCGTAGTGGGGTTCTTCCCCCTGTTCCTTGGTGGATCGCAGCCTCTTCTAATTGCTGTGTTTTCTTCCCCCTTCTCATCAGTACTCACCAGGAGAGGTGGATACAATCTAGGAGGTCCAGCTGAGGTGGAATTCTGGGGGCATTGATCAGAGATCTCCATTGCTGGGTTTGGAGCCTGCTGAACGGCAGCTATATGAACTCCAGGAGAGCTGGTGGAAGAGCAGTGGCTGCTCCAGGAACTTCACCTGGCCCTGGATTGGGCATTAAGGTGGCCTCTGGTCCTGGTGGAGCACTGGGAGGCAGGTGCATCATTATTCAATTTAGGGGAGGGGTCAGGTCATCCCCGTCCAAATCCTATAGAATTCCCTTTTTTATCATCAGTCAATTTTTGTGCCATTAATATTTTTCCCTTTCCCTTCTGGATACAGAACCTTGTCCAAGTAGTAGGGTCTTGAGCTAACCCTAGCCATGAGTCAGTATATGGATATTGATCCAGCTGTCCTGGCTCTCTTGTGACTAGTGTATAGACTGCTTCCACCATTTGTAAGTTCATGGTGTTCTCTGGTAGCCATTCTACTCCCATAGGGGGCCATTCGACCTCACAGAGTATGTGGAGGTGGTTAGGCTTCATCTTCACCCCATAGCCTCCTCCAAATCCCTTCTTTAAATTTTTAATCATGCATGCCAAGACAGTTGCCTTAGATTCACTTCCCCCCATCTTGCTTACCTTCTTAGACCTTCTTCTACTTTTCCTTTTTGTTCTGTCTACAAAGTTCTCAGTACCCTATGACTTCTGATATTTCCACCTAATGACACTTCAATTGCCATTTTGCCTCCTTTCTAACTGGGGTAAGAGGAGCATTATCTGCCAGATCACAGAGGGAGAAGGAGAATCAGTGTGTCTTCACCTGCTGGTCAACACAGCCAAACCAGGACACCACATGATCCAAGACTGTTTCTCCCTTAACTTTTAAAGTGCGCTCTGCCTTGGTGGGCTTGATCTGGTGTGGATAAAAATACAGATGGGTTAAATATTCCACGTCCCAGGCCATCTCTGGAAAAGCCAATTCATACTCATTTATGTATCCCCCTCCTTCTAGCCTGACAGCTCAGAGGAGGTCAAGAATTTCATAGCAGATGGAACACCTCCTTGGGGAGGGCAGAACACGAGCACACAAAAACCAAGTTTCTTCTCCTAAAAATCCCTTGGTATTTGCTTGGTAATAATTTTCCCTGAGAAGGCATGGACACCACCTCCTAATGACCTTCACAAATTTCCTTCCTAAGCCCTAACACACTCGTCAACCTGTGTACCAAGCAATCGTTGCCACCTGCCTATTCCAGCCTCCTGTGGGTCTGTGCCCCTTCTAATCCCTCCCAGGGGGGTGATCAGGCCCCTCTTCCAACCTACCAGGTGGATTCCTCCTCACCTGAGCGCTCAGTTCCCCTGCTGCTGTCCACTACCTGCTAAAATGAAAGGTCTGGGCATTGAGAAGCAGAATCCTTCCAAAAGGGCGAGGTGCATTCTCCCATCTAGAAGATTCGATCCACAAGTCCTCGGAGTATTCCCAAATGGGACTTGTCTCCTCAAAGTGAGGAGTTTCCTGACCCACGCACCAAATGTTGTAGCCACGCGTTCTGGGAAACAAACTCACTCAGAAGGACATTGCAGATTATGGAGTGCGGTTTATTATACCGGTGGACCCAAGGCAGAGTCTCTTCTTAGCCAAGGACCCTGACCAGTTTTTCTGAAAACCTTGTATACCCTAAGTGTACGTGTCCAAACCCACCTTCCTAAATTCCCTGCACTAGTCAATTCATGCATTGGAGAAGGAAATGGCAAGCCACTCCAGTGTTCTTGCCTAAAGAATCCCAGGGATGGGGGAGCTGGGGGAGCTGGGGGAGCTGGGTGGGCTGCCGTCTATGGGGTTGCACAGAGTCGGACACAACTGAAGCAACTTAGCAGCAGCAGCAGCAGTCTGAACAAAGGAAAAGAAAGACACAATCAAAGTTAACCCGTGATTCATATGCCTTAAGCCTAGGTGGTTAACAGTGGACAGTTATAAATAGGCCTCTGGTCATACCCCAATAAGCATAATAGAATGTATGATTTTATTCAGTTACACAGATAATTAGGGTATTCTTTCAGGCAACAGAGAGTCTAGGTACGAGCCCTGGGGCTCTTCCATCCAGGGGGCCTGCTTTTCCAGTTGGTATGTCGTTT
>NW_024075555.1:0-2340 GCF_014754425.2 Oryx dammah
AACTATGTTGAATAGTAGTGGTGAAAGTGGGCACCCTTGTCTTGTTCCTGACTTAAGGGGAAATGCTTTCAATTTTTCACCATTGAGGATAATGTTTGCTGTGGGTTTGTCATATATAGCTTTTATTATATTGAGGTATGTTCCTTCTATTCCTGCTTTCTGGAGAGTTTTTATCATAAATGGATGTTGAATTTTGTCAAAGGCCTTCTCTGCATCTATTGAGATAATCATATGGTTTTTATTTTTCAATTTGTTAATGTGGTGAATTACATTGATTGATTTGCGGATGTTGAAGAATCCTTGCATCCCTGGGATAAAGCCCACTTGGTCATGGTGTACGATCTTTTTAATGTGTTGTTGGATTCTGATTGCTAGAATTTTGTTGAGGATTTTTGCATCTATGTTCATCAGTGATATTGGCCTGTAGTTTTCCTTTTTTGTAGTATCTTTGTCAGGTTTTGGTATTAGGGTGATGGTGGCCTCATAGAATGAGTTTGGAAGTTTCCCTTCCTCTGCAATTTTCTGGAAGAGTTTGAGTAGGATAGGTGTTAACTCTTCTCGAAATTTTTGGTAGAATTCAGCTGTGAAGCCGTCTGGACCTGGGCTTTTGTTTGCTGGAAGATTTCTGATTACAGTTTCAATTTCCGTGCTTGTGATGGGTCTGTTAAGATTGTCTATTTCTTCCTGGTTTAGTTTTGGAAAATTGTATTTTTCTAAGAATTTGTCCATTTCTTCCAAATTGTCCATTTTATTGGCATACAATTGCTGATAGTAGTCTCTTATGATCCTTTGTATTTCTGTGTTGTCTGTTGTGATCTCTCCATTTTCATTTCTAATTTTATTGATTTGATTTTTCTCTCTTTGCTTCTTGATGAGTCTGGCTAATGGTCTGTCAATTTTATTTATCCTTTCAAAGAACCAGCTTTTGGCTTTGTTGATTTTTGCTATGGTCTCTTTTGTTTCTTTTGCATTTATTTCTGCCCTAATTTTTAAGATTTCTTTCCTTCTGCTAACTCTGGGGTTCTCTAATTCTTCCTTTTCTAGTTGCTTTAGGTGTAGAGTTAGGTTATTTATTTGACTTTTTTCTTGTTTCTTGAGGTATGCCTGTATTGCTATGAACTTTCCTCTTAGCACTGCTTTTATAGTGTCCCACAGGTTTTGGGTTGTTGTGTTTTCATTTTCATTAGTTTCTATGCATATTTTGATTTCTTTTTTGATTTCTTCTGTGATTTGTTGGTTATTCAGAAGCGTGTTGTTCAGCCTCCATATGTTGGAATTTTTAATAGGTTTCCTCCTGTAATTGAGATCTAATCTTAGTGCATTACGGTCAGAAAAGATGCTTGGAATGATTTCGATTTTTTTGAATTTATCAAGGTTATATTTATGGCCCAGGATGTGATCTATCCTCGAGAAGGTTCCATGAGCACTTGAGAAAAAGGTGAAATTCATTGTTTTGGGGTGAAATGTCCTATAGATATCAATTAGGTCTAACTGGTCTATTGTATCATTTAAAGTTTGCGTTTCTTTGTTAATTTTCTGTTTAGTTGATCTGTCCATATGTGTGAGTGGGGTATTAAAGTCTCCCACTATTATTGTGTTGTTGTTAATTTCCCCTTTCATACTTGTTAGCATTTGTCCTACATATTGCGGTGCTCCTATATTGGGTGCATATATATTTATAATTGTTATATCTTCTTCTTGGATTGATCCTTTGATCATTATGTAGTGGCCTTCTTTGTCTCTTTTCACAGCCTTTGTTTTAAAGTCTATTTTATCGGATATGAGTATTGCCACTCCTGCTTTCTTTTGGTCTCTATTTGCATGGAATATCTTTTTCCAACCCTTCACTTTCAGTCTGTATGTGTCCCTTGTTTTGAGGTGGGTCTCTTGTAAGCAGCATATAGAGGGTTCTTGTTTTTGTATCCAATCGGCCAGTCTTTGCCTTTTGGTTCGGGCATTCAATCCATTTACGTTTAAGGTAATTATTGATAAGTATGATCCCGTTGCCATTTGTTTTATTATTTTGGGTTCAGGTTTATACTCCCTTTTTGTGTTTCCTGTCTAGAGAATATCCTTTAGAATTTGTTGGAGAGCTGGTTTGGTGGTGCTGAATTCTCTCAGCTTTTGCTTGTCTGTAAAGCTTTTGATTTCTCCTTCATATTTGAATGAGATCCTTGCTGGGTATAGTAATCTGGGCTGTAGGTTATTTTCTTTCATCACTTTAAGTATGTCTTGCCATTCCCTCCTGGCCTGAAGAGTTTCTATTGAGAGATCAGCTGTTATCCTTATGGGCATCCCCTTGTGTGTTATTTGTTGTTTTTCCCTTGCTGCTTTTAATAG
>NW_024075556.1:0-2339 GCF_014754425.2 Oryx dammah
ATTAGCCTCAGCAATTTCTAACACAGGGCCAATCTCAAATATATCATTCTTTTGTCTTCTCTCCATTTTTTTATATACAGTAGGTCCTAAAACAGCTTTTTAAACCATGGAATTGATGCTCGTTTTATAAAACACAGACTTTCCAGCTTTGTTATTCCATTTAAAAATTGCTTGAGGTAATTATTTCCAGTGTTTTAATATGAATTTTCATATTGGAAAAGACCCTGATGCTGGGAAAGATTGAAGGCAGGAAGAGAATGGATGACAGAGGATGAGATGGTTGGATGGCAGTTCTGGGAGTTGGTGATGGGCAGGGAAGCCTGGCATGCTGCAGTCCATGGGGTCGCACAGTCAAACATGACTGAGCAACTGAACTGAACTGAATATGAATTATCATTGGAAGAAAAGCTATGACCAACCTAGACAGCATATTAAAAAGCAGAGATATTACTTTGCCATCAAAGGCACACCTAGTTAAAGCTATGGTTTTTCCAGTAGTCATGTATGGATGTGAGAGTTGGACCGTAAAGAAGGCTGAGCACCAAAGAATGGATGCTTTTGAACTGAGGTGTTGGAGAAGGCTCTTGAGAGTCCACTGGATTGCAAGGAGATCAAACCAATCAATCCTAAAGGAAATCAGTCCTGACTATTCATTGGAGGGACTGATGCTGAGGCTGAAGCTTCAATACTTTGGCCACCTAATGCGAAGAACTGACTCACTGGAAAAGACCCTGATGCTGGGAAAGACTGAAGACAGGGGAAGAAGGTGCAACAGAGGACGAGATGGTTGGATGTCATCACTGACTCAGTGGACGTGAGTTTGAGCAACTTGTGGGAGACAGTGAAGGACAGGGAAGGCTGGCGTGCTGCAGTCCATGGGGTCACAAAGAGTCAGACACGACTGAGTGACTGAACAAGAGCAATCGTTACAAAGAATTCAAGTGATGTTTCATGTAAAGAAAACTATGTGAAAGTCTATCTCCACTGGCTTCTTTTCCAAAATGAATTTTCTCACTTTTTGCTTTATAAATTGAATTCTTTTTACACCCTTAATCCAGAATCAAGCTTCTGTTTATATACGGGGAAATTCCTCCAGCAGTGTGTGTGTAAGCCGATCCCCTTTCAAGTGTACTTGTTTCTGAGTGTAAATCTGCTTGCTCCTCGAGCCACTTCAACAGGAAATGGCTGGTGACACTAAGGTCCCCCAGGTGGTCTGCCAAAGAGAAGTGTTGGGAGTGACCTTTAACCAGTGAAGTCCCTGCCTCCCTCTGCACCTGCCCGTCTGCTCTGGGGATGCTCAAGAGCCCAGCAGAGGTGGCCGTGGGAGGGGACCGCCTCGGGAACCAGGGCACAGGCTGCTCACGTCGCGGCTCCCCGGTGCTTTTAAAAGAACGACTGTACTTGCTCTTGAAGTTAATGAGTTTTCATTTTTCCTGTTTTAGGCAAGGCAAAGAGAAAAAATGAATGACGAACACAACGAACACTCATCAGATACCGTGGATAAGCTTCTGTCTGTTTCAGATGAGAGGCTTCAGCTTCATCTGAAGAAGAGAATGGCTGCTCTGGAGGATAAGGTGAGCCAGTTTCACGGCTCCTTTACAAGAGGCGCATGTGGCCTGGCCTGGCTCGGCCCGGTCTGTGTGTGGGGGAAATCTCCAGGACAGGAGTTGGAAAACTCCCATAGAGGGCCCCAGAGTGAATGTCTCTACTGGTTAGAGTAGCAGCATTTCATGCTAGGCAATAAGCGTGACAGCATCCACAGGCAGTGTGTAGAGGAGCAGACACAGATGTGTGCCCGCAACCATTACAGAAAGCGTCAGGGAGGCGGATCCACCGATGGCCCCGATGTCACCAGCCGCTGTGCTGGGACATTCTTCTAGGTCCACCCTCTCCCCTTCGTTTCTCTCTTAGAAGTTTATTTCTGGGGCTTTGCTGGCAGTCCAGTGGCTGGGAGCCTGCCTTGCGAGGTCAGGGACGCAGGTTCGATCCCTGGTGGGTGAGCTAAGATCCTGCGTGCCACGCGGCAGTCACATCAAAGGAATCGCGCACGATGGAGCTAAGGCCCGATGCAGCCAAATCAATAAGTTTAGTTGAGGGTGTTTTTTATAATGTGATAGAAAAGATTGGAGCAAGTAACAGCAAGCATTCTCATATTCCAACTCCAGCCATCTCTCTTTTTATTTGCTTTGGAAAATGTCTGAGAACCTCTATCAGAGCAGCTCAGTGGGCTACAGTCTGGTTCAGGTTTGGTGAAAACCTGTCCCAGCTGCACCGGTGCCCTAAAGACGAGGCCCAGAACCTTCGCTGAGGTCGGTGCTTGGGCGACGCTCATCTGAGAG
>NW_024075557.1:0-2339 GCF_014754425.2 Oryx dammah
AACCCCCACCACCACTACTCCAAGAACAACCACCACTACAAGAAAGATAACCATTACTACTACTCCAAGAACGACTACCACTACTCCAACAACCACCACTACTGCCCCCAAAACAACAACCACCATGACTCCAACAACCACCACCACCTCCACTATTCCAGAAGCAACCACTACTACAAAAAAGACAACCATTACTACCACCCCAAGAATGACTACCAGTATTCCAACAACCACCACTACTACCCCCAAAACAACAACCACCATGACTCCATCAACCCCCCCCACCACTACTCCAAGAACAACCACCACTACAAGAAGGACAATCATTACAACTACTCCAGCAATGACTACCACTCTTCCAGCAACCATGACTACTACCCCAAAAACAGCCACCACAACTCCAACAACAACAACCACCACCACCACTACTCCAAGAACAACCAAAACTACAAGAAAGACAACCATTACTACTCCTTCAACAATGACTACCACTATTTCAACAACCACTGCTGCTACACCAAAAACAACACCCACCACAACTCCAGCAACCACCACCACCACTACTCCAACCACGATGGTCACCACTGCTCTTACAACCACCACCACTACTGTGCCAACAACAATCATCACCAGTACTCCAACCATGACAGTCCCCACAGCTCCAGTGACAGCGAGGTCCTCTACTTCTGCTCTTCCAATGCCAGCACCCACAAAAGACCTCCAGCCAGGTAAGCAAAAGTACTTCTAAGTGCAGAAGTTTTTAAAGTAGAGGATATGTACCATGCAGAGCATGGTGTTAAGGCAGATGTACAATCAAGAGTAGGGATTCTTAACAGGATTCCAAACCTGGCTTCACAGAATCTGTGAACGACTTGTACCCTCTTATATTCATCTTTTGTATCTTTAAGCATTTTCAGAGTGAAAGGCATCTATGGTTTTTATTAGATTCTCAAAGGAATTATTAATAGCAAAACAAAAAAACAAAAAAAAGCCAGACCACTGCTTGTGGACATCTTAGAAGGATGGTGCATTCGGCCCAATTTAACATAGAAATATGAGGAAAAAAATGAGGGTGCCAGAACAGGGCCAAGTGAATTAGATTCTGTCTTACAAGGAGCTCTGAATCAGTTCAGTTCAGTTCAGTTGCTCAATCATGTCCGACTATTTGCGACCCCATGCCATCATGGGGGCCTCCCTGTCCATCACCAACTCCCGGAGTTCACTCAGACTCACATCCATAGAGTCAGTGATGCCATCCAGCCATCTCATCCTCTGTCGTCCCTTTCTCCTCCTGCCCCTAATCCCTCCCAGCGTCAGGGTCTTTTCCAATGAGTCAACTCTTCACATGAGGTGGCCAAAGTACTGGAGTTTCAGCTTTAGCATCATTCCTTCCAAAGAATACCCAGGGCTGATCTCTTCAGAATGGACTGGTTGGATCTCCTTGCAGTCCAAGGGACTCTCAAGAGTCTTCTCCAACACCACAGTTCAAAAGCATCAATTTTTCAGTGCTCAGCTTTCTTCGCAGTCTAACTCTCACATCCATACATGACCACTGGAAAAACCATAGCCTTGACTAGATGGATCTTTGTTGACAAAGTAATGTCTCTGCTTTTCAATATGCTATCTAGGTTGGTCATAACTTTTCTTCTAAGGAGTAAGTGTCTTTTAATTTCATGGCTGCAGTTACCATCTGCAGTGATTTTGGACCCCCCCCCCAAAATAAAGTCTGACACTATTTCCACTGTTTCCCCATCGATTTCTCATGAAGTGATGGAACCAGATGCCATGATTTTCATTTCCTGAATGTTGAGCTTTAAGCCAACTTTTTCACTCTCCACTTTCACTTTCATCAAGAGGCTTTTTAGTTCCTCTTCACTTTCTGCCATAAGGGTAGTATCATCTGCATATATGAGGTTATTGATATTTCTCCTAGCAATCTTGATTCCAGCTTGTGCTGAATAGAGATCATTTAATCCAGTTTGAAGCCTAACCCAATACTTGAGGATAAGATTTCAGTGAAGCTAATACTTATTCTGTTGGCTGTGTCAGGAAACATGCTAACTGCTTTATAAGTATTAAACCTACTAATTCATATGACAACCCCAGGGCTGATGCTAAAGCTGAAGCTCCAATGCTTTGGCCACCTTATGCAAACAGCTGACTCCTTGGAAAAGACTCTGATGCTGGGAAAGACTGAAGGCAAAAGGAGAAGAGGCTGGCAGAGAATGAGATGGGTAGACAGTATTGCTGACTCAATGGACATGAGTTTGAGCAAATTCCAGGACACAGAGAAGGACAGGGAAGCATGGCATGCTACAGTCATGGGGCTGGAAAGAGTC
>NW_024075558.1:0-2339 GCF_014754425.2 Oryx dammah
TTTCTTTGCATTGATCGCTGAGGAAGGTTTTCTTATCTCTTCTTGCTATTCTTTGGAACTCTGCATTCAGATGCTTATATCTTTCCTTTTCTCCTTTGCTTTTCACTTCTCTTCTTTTCACAGCTATTTGTAAGGCCTTCCCAGACAGCCATTTTGCTTTTTTGCATTTCTTTTCCATGGGGATGGTCTTGATCCCTGTCTCCTGTACAATGTCACGAACCTCATTCCATAGTTCATCAGGCACTCTATCTATCAGATCTAGGCCCTTAAATCTATTTCTCACTTCCACTGTATAATCATAAGGGATTTGGTTTACGTCATACCTGAATGGTCTAGTGGTTTTCCCTACTTTCTTCCATTTGAGTCTGAATTTGGTAATAAGGAGTTCATGATCTGAGCCACAGTCAGCTCCCGGTCTTGTTTTTGTTGACTGTATAGAGCTTCTCCATCTTTGGCTGCAAAGAATATAATCAGTCTGATTTTGGTGTTGACCATCTGGTGATGTCCATGTGTAGAGTCTTCTCTTGTATAGTTGGAAGAGGGTATTTGCTATGACCAGTGCCTTTTCTTGGCAAAACTCTATTAGTCTTTGCCCTGCTTCATTCTGCATTCCAAGGCCAAATTTGCCTGTTACTCCAGGTGTTTCTTGACTTCCTACTTTTGCATTCCAGTCCCCTATAATGAAAAGGACATCTTTTTTGGGTGTTAGTTCTAAAAGGTCTTGTAGGTCTTCATAAAACCGTTCAACTTCAGCTTCTTTAGCATTACTGGTTGGGGCATAGACTTGGATTACCGTGATATTGAATGGTTTGCCTTGGAGATGAACAGAGATCATTCTGTCATTTTTGAGATTGCATCCAAGTACTGCATTTTGGACTCTTTTGTTGACCATGATGGCTACTCCATTTCTTCTGAGGGATTCCTGCCCACAGTAGTAGATATAATGGTCATCTGAGTTAAATTCACCCATTCTAGTCCATTTTAGTTCGCTGATTCCTAGAATGTCGACGTTCACTCTTGCCATTTCTTGTTTGACCACTTCCAATTTGCCTTGATTCATGGACCTGACATTCCAGGTTCCTGTGCAATATTGCTCTTTACAGCATCTGATCTTGCTTCTATCACCAGTCACATGCACAACTGGGTATTGTTTTTGCTTTGGCTCCATCCCTTCATTCTTTCTGGAGTTATTTCTCCACTCATCTCCAGTAGCATAATGGGCATCTACTGACCTGGGGAGATTCTCTTTTGGTATCCTATCATTTTTCCTTTTCATACTGTCCATGGGGTTCTCAGGACAAGAATACTAAAGTGGCTTGCCGTTCCCTTCTCTGGTGGACCACATTCTGTCAGGCCTCTCCACCATGACCCACCCCTCTTGGGTTGTCCCGTGGTCATGGCTTGGTTTCATTGAGTTAGACAAGGCTGTGGTCCTAGTGTGATTAGATTGACTAGTTTTCTGTGAGTATGGTTTCAGTGTGTCTGCCCTCTTATGCCCTCTTGCAACACCTACCATCTTACTTGGGTTTCTCTTACCTTGCCATGGGGTATCTCTTCACGGCTGCTCCAGCAAAGCACAGCCACTGCTCCTTACCTTGGATAAGGGTTACCTCCTTACCGCCTCCGTTCCTGACCTTTAACATGGGATAGCTCCTCTAGGCCCACCTGTGCCTGCGCAGCCACCGCTCCTTGGGTTGCTCCTCTCGGGGGAACTGATTACTGGCTGGATCTGTCTCTCTCCTTTTGATTCCCCCCTTTTATCCTCCTGGCTACCTCTGTCTCCTTCCTCCCTCTTCTCTTCTCTGTATAACTCCGTGAACATCTCTGAGTGGTCCAGTTGTGGAGTGCACATAAGGAAGTGATTACTGGCTAGCTTGCTCTCTCCTCTATTGACTCCACCTCATCTCATTCAGGTCACCTATAACTCCCTTCTCCCTCTTCTCTTCTCCATGTAACTCTGTGAACCTCTCTGGGTGTCCCTCACTGTGGAGAAACTTTTCATCTTTAACCTAGATGTTTTATTAACGGTGCTGTATAGAAGGAGAAGTATTGAGACTACTGTAAAAATAAGACTGAAAACCAGAAGCAGGAGGCTTAATTAGAAATCCTGAGAACACCAGAGAACTCCTGATTCCAGGGAACATTAGTTGACAGTTCAGTTCAGTTCAGTCACTCAGTCATGTCCGACTCTTTGCAACCCCATGAATCGCAGCATGCCCAGCCTCCCTGTCCATCACCAACTCCTGGAATTCACTCAGACTCACGTCCATTTAGTCAGTGATGCTATCCAGCCATCTCATCCTGGGTCGTCCCCTTCTCCTCCTGCCCCCAATCCCTCC
>NW_024075559.1:0-2339 GCF_014754425.2 Oryx dammah
TTTCTTTGCATTGATCGCTGAGGAAGGTTTTCTTATCTCTTCTTGCTATTCTTTGGAACTCTGCATTCAGATGCTTATATCTTTCCTTTTCTCCTTTGCTTTTCACTTCTCTTCTTTTCACAGCTATTTGTAAGGCCTTCCCAGACAGCCATTTTGCTTTTTTGCATTTCTTTTCCATGGGGATGGTCTTGATCCCTGTCTCCTGTACAATGTCACGAACCTCATTCCATAGTTCATCAGGCACTCTATCTATCAGATCTAGGCCCTTAAATCTATTTCTCACTTCCACTGTATAATCATAAGGGATTTGGTTTACGTCATACCTGAATGGTCTAGTGGTTTTCCCTACTTTCTTCCATTTGAGTCTGAATTTGGTAATAAGGAGTTCATGATCTGAGCCACAGTCAGCTCCCGGTCTTGTTTTTGTTGACTGTATAGAGCTTCTCCATCTTTGGCTGCAAAGAATATAATCAGTCTGATTTTGGTGTTGACCATCTGGTGATGTCCATGTGTAGAGTCTTCTCTTGTATAGTTGGAAGAGGGTATTTGCTATGACCAGTGCCTTTTCTTGGCAAAACTCTATTAGTCTTTGCCCTGCTTCATTCTGCATTCCAAGGCCAAATTTGCCTGTTACTCCAGGTGTTTCTTGACTTCCTACTTTTGCATTCCAGTCCCCTATAATGAAAAGGACATCTTTTTTGGGTGTTAGTTCTAAAAGGTCTTGTAGGTCTTCATAAAACCGTTCAACTTCAGCTTCTTTAGCATTACTGGTTGGGGCATAGACTTGGATTACCGTGATATTGAATGGTTTGTCTTGGAGATGAACAGAGATCATTCTGTCATTTTTGAGATTGCATCCAAGTACTGCATTTTGGACTCTTTTGTTGACCATGATGGCTACTCCATTTCTTCTGAGGGATTCCTGCCCACAGTAGTAGATATAATGGTCATCTGAGTTAAATTCACCCATTCTAGTCCATTTTAGTTCGCTGCTTCCTAGAATGTCGACGTTCACTCTTGCCATTTCTTGTTTGACCACTTCCAATTTGCCTTGATTCATGGACCTGACATTCCAGGTTCCTGTGCAATATTGCTCTTTACAGCATCTGATCTTGCTTCTATCACCAGTCACATGCACAACTGGGTATTGTTTTTGCTTTGGCTCCATCCCTTCATTCTTTCTGGAGTTATTTCTCCACTCATCTCCAGTAGCATAATGGGCACCTACTGACCTGGGGAGATTCTCTTTTGGTATCCTATCATTTTTCCTTTTCATACTGTCCATGGGGTTCTCAGGACAAGAATACTAAAGTGGCTTGCCGTTCCCTTCTCTGGTGGACCACATTCTGTCAGGCCTCTCCACCATGACCCACCCCTCTTGGGTTGTCCCGTGGGCATGGCTTGGTTTCATTGAGTTAGACAAGGCTGTGGTCCTAGTGTGATTAGATTGACTAGTTTTCTGTGAGTATGGTTTCAGTGTGTCTGCCCTCTTATGCCCTCTTGCAACACCTACCATCTTACTTGGGTTTCTCTTACCTTGCCATGGGGTATCTCTTCACGGCTGCTCCAGCAAAGCACAGCCACTGCTCCTTACCTTGGATAAGGGTTACCTCCTTACCGCCTCCGTTCCTGACCTTTAACATGGGATAGCTCCTCTAGGCCCTCCTGTGCCTGCGCAGCCACCGCTCCTTGGGTTGCTCCTCTCGGGGGAACTGATTACTGGCTGGATCTGTCTCTCTCCTTTTGATTCCCCCCTTTTATCCTCCTGGCTACCTCTGTCTCCTTCCTCCCTCTTCTCTTCTCTGTATAACTCCGTGAACATCTCTGAGTGGTCCAGTTGTGGAGTGCACATAAGGAAGTGATTACTGGCTAGCTTGCTCTCTCCTCTATTGACTCCACCTCATCTCATTCAGGTCACCTATAACTCCCTTCTCCCTCTTCTCTTCTCCATGTAACTCTGTGAACCTCTCTGGGTGTCCCTCACTGTGGAGAAACTTTTCATCTTTAACCTAGATGTTTTATTAACGGTGCTGTATAGAAGGAGAAGTATTGAGACTACTGTAAAAATAAGACTGAAAACCAGAAGCAGGAGGCTTAATTAGAAATCCTGAGAACACCAGAGAACTCCTGATTCCAGGGAACATTAGTTGACAGTTCAGTTCAGTTCAGTCACTCAGTCATGTCCGACTCTTTGCAACCCCATGAATCGCAGCATGCCCAGCCTCCCTGTCCATCACCAACTCCTGGAATTCACTCAGACTCACGTCCATTTAGTCAGTGATGCTATCCAGCCATCTCATCCTGGGTCGTCCCCTTCTCCTCCTGCCCCCAATCCCTCC
>NW_024075560.1:0-2338 GCF_014754425.2 Oryx dammah
TTCTGGCTCTAGGTGAGTGATCACACCATCGTGATTATCTTGGACGATCTTTTTTGTACAGCTTTTCTGTGTATTCTTGCCACCTCTTCTTAATATCTTCTGTTTCTTTTAGGTTCATACCATTTCTGTCCTTTATTGAGCCCATCTTTGCATGAAATGTTCCCTTGGTATCTCTAATTTTCTTGAAGAGATCTCTAGTCTTTCCCATTCTGTTGTTTTCCTCTATTTCTTTGCATTGATCACTAAGGAAGGCTTTCTTTCTCTCCTTGCTATTCTTTGGAACTCTGCATTCAAATGCTTATATCTTTCCTTTTCTCCTTTGCTTTTCGCTTCTCTTCTTTTCACAGTTATTTATAAGGCTTCCTCAGACAGCCATTTTGCTTTTTTGCATTTCTTTTCCATGGGGATGGTCTTGATCCCTGTCTCCTGTACAATGTCACTAGGCTAGGTTAATTTCTCATTTAAATGCTTTCTTCTCTGCAGTCACCCTCTGGTTTTTCAGTCCTCTAACTTTACTGAGGCCTTCGATGGCTAAGTTGAAGATCTCTCTTGGTAAATGTCAGACTGTACTATAAAATCGGTGGGTTATTTTCAAACATCTTTTGATATTGATTTCTAACATGATTTCACAGTGATAACAGACTCTATAGGATTTCAATAACTTTAGACCATGAAATTGCTTCACTTTGTTTTATGTCCCTGGATCTATTCCCGTGGTCTCCTAGCTTATGGTCTATGGTAACTTGAATAGAATTTGTATCCTACTATTGTGCAAAGCTGAGTCGGACACGACTGAGCGACTACACTTTCACTTTTCATTTTCATGCATTGGAGAAGGAAATGGCAACCCACTCCAGTGTTCTTGCCTGGAGAATCCCAGGAACGGGGGAGCCTGGTGGGCTGCCGTCTCTGGAGTAGCATAGAGTCGGACACGACTGAAGCGACGCAGCAGCAGCAGCAGCAGCATTGTGTGAAGGGAATGGCAAACCACTTCAGTATTCTTGCCTTGAGAACCACATGAACAGTATGAAAAGGCAAAATGATAGGATACTGAAAGAGGAACTCCCCAGGTCAGTAGGGGCCCAATACGCTACTGGAAATCAGTGGAGAAATAACTCCAGAAAGAATGAAGGGATGGAGCCAAAGCAAAAACAATACCCAGTTATGGATGTGACTGGTGATAGAAGCAAGGTCCGATGCTGTAAAGAGCAATATTGCATAGGAACCTGGAATGTCAGGTCCATGAATCAAGGCAAATTGGAAGTGGTCAAACAGGAGATGGCAAGAGTGAAAGTTGACATTCTGGGAATCAGCGAACTAAAATGGACTGGAATGGGTGAATTTAACTCAGATGACCATTATATCTACTACTGAGGGCAGGAATCCCTTAGAAGAAATGGAGTAGCCATCATGGTCAACAGAAGTCTGAAATGCAGTAGTTGGATGCAATCTCAAAAACGACAGAATGATCTCTGTTCGTTTCCACGGCAAACCATTCAATATCACAGTAATCCAAGTCTATGCCCCAACCAGTAATGCTGAAGAAGCTGACATTGAATGGTTGTATGAAGACTTACAAGACCTTTTAGAACTAACACCCAAAAGAGATGCCCTTTTCATTATAGGGGACTGGAATGCAAAAGTTGGAAGTCAAGAAACACCTGGAGTAACAGGCAAATTTGGCCTTGGAATGCGGAATGAAGCAGGGCAAAGACTAATAGAGTTTTGCCAAGAAAATGCACTGGTCATAGCAAACACCCTCTTCCAACAACACAAGAGAAGACTCTACACATGGACATCACCAGATGGTCAACACCAAAATCAGATTGATTATATGCTTTGCAGCGAAAGATGGAGAAGCTCTATACAGTTAACAAAAACAAGACCAGGAGCTGACTGTGGCTCAGATCATGAACTCCTTATTGCCAAATTCAGACTGAAATTGAAGAAAGTAGGGAAAACCACTAGACCATTCAGGTATGACCTAAATCAAATCCCTTATGATTATACAGTTTAAGTGACAAATAGATTTAAGGGACTAGATCTGATAGATAGAGTGCCTGATGAACTATGGATGGAGGTTCATGACATTGTGCAGGAGATAGGGATCAAGATCATCCCCATGGAAAAGAAATGTGAAAAAGCAAAATAGCTGTCTGAGGAAGCCTTACAAATAGCTGTGGAAAGAAGAGACGTGAAAAGCAAAGGAGAAAAGAACGATATAAGCATCTGAGTTCAGAGTTCCAAAGAATAGCAAGAAGAGATAAGCAAGCCTTCCTCAGCAACCAATGCAAAGAAATAGAGGAAAACAACAGAATGAGAAAGACTAGAGATCTCC
>NW_024075561.1:0-2337 GCF_014754425.2 Oryx dammah
GTAACTCCTGTCTCCTCCCAGGACGTGGTCCCTCTGGCAGCTCTGTCTCCCCGGTAAGTATATTCCTTCTTTGTCTCTTCTCCCTAGGGTCCCAGCTTCACAGGCTCAGGGCAGGGGGACTGTCCAACCCTGATGCACTGTGCAGACCCCTTTCACTCAAGGGTAGTTGAAAGTCGCTCAGTCTTGTGAGCCTTTGTGACCTCATGGACTGTAGACCACCAGGCTCCTCGGTCCATGGATTTCTCCAGGCAAGAATACTGGAATGGGTTACCATTGCCTTCTCTAGGGGATCTCCCTGACCCAGGGATCGAGCCAGGGCCTCCTGCATTTCAGGCAGATTCTTTGCCTTCTGAGCCACCAGGGAAGCTCATAAGAGTAGTTAGGACATGACAACTCCCACCAAGCTGAGGCTGGATGCTCTTCAGGGACGTGACCACCCACCAGCTTATCCTGGGGCTGCCCTGGTCCCCTGACTTAAACTCAGGTGAACCCTGGAGTCGAGCCAGGAGGAGAGTGGGCACTGGATCATCAGTCAGGGGAGCCAGGCTAACAAGGGTGGAAACAGAGCCCAGACAGGATTTGGGGTGGGGGCTGCAGGCTTGGAGATGGCTGCTTGGGAGAAATGACTCTCTTTCCATCTCCTCTGATGCCCGCTTCCTCCATGCCCAGGCCTCCCTACCTGATGCCAGGCCACCAGCTCCCATCTACCAGGTGAGTGTGGGGATCCAGGGTCTGGTCCCATAAGCCCAAGGGGCACAGGAAATGCCCCCTGCACAGCTGGCTGTGTTTGAAGGTCCATGAAATAGCAGGAAAGATGGAAAGGGGATGAAGAGGAGGTGGGTCTGGACCAAAAACCTCTGACACAAGCAGACCCTGGGTGACCCGGGGCTGGGAAGTCCTTGGGAAGTCATCTGAGAAGGTTACATGAGCTTGGAGGCGTCGGTTTTCTTTTGCAGGAATTAATACGCCCCGACACAGACGTTTACTGTCATATCAGCTACAAAGCAGATGTGGGTCCTTAGTTCCTCCAGACAGGGCTCCTTAACAGACTGTGGGAAAGAGCTTACCTGAGACCCAAGACCCAAGTGAGGTCAAGAGGAAGAGCCTGAGGCAGAGAACCAGCTCTGGTATCTGAGGATATTCGGGAACCTGGGCCCAGGCTCAGGGTCGATTCCTGGAGACCCTGACAGGCTGCCCTGAACCCTGGGTGGACCAGAATTCAGGCTGCGATTCCCACATTTGGGGGAGCTTTCAACAGGGCAAGTGCCTGGGCCCGTGACCCACTGCGGACCACCAGAGAGATCTGAATAAAGAGCACTTTCCTTCTGGCTGGGAAATGTACTTCCCTTGGGTCCTGTCCAGCAAGAAATTCACCTGAATCTCTGCTCCGGTCTCTCCATGGTTCTTCAGGGAAAGTATCAGCTCTAGTTACCTGACCTCGACATCTATTCCCTGGGGGAAAGGAAGGGGAAGATTGTGAGAATGGAGGGAGGGGGCATGCTAACAGGAAAGGAGTGTCATCACACCCTTTGCAGCCACGTGGGCACTCAGCAGTCTTCACAGTACCCTGGGGTCCCAGACACCTCCCAGTGCCTGCTCACCTGGCATGGAGTCTCTGGAGCACAGAATAAGGGACCATCTGAGACCCACTACAACACGTGTCAGGAAAGTCGAGGTGTGGGTGAGACAGCTATTGTGGGTGAGGCCCCTTTGCAGCCTCTTGGTGTCCTGAGCCCTCTGGCCCTCCTCTCCAGGCCCTCCTGGCCCCAACTGGTGCTGTCTCAAATGAATTTTTGTTCTTCAGTTGCTAAGTTGTGTCTGAGTCTTTGGGACACCATGGATTGCAGCACGCCAGGCTTCCCTGTCCTTCACGAATATCCCCCGGAGTTTGCTTCAACTAATCTCCACTGAGTCCACGATGGGACAGGAACTTTTGTCTGTCCCCAGATCTAGGATCCGGAATGCCTTCTCTCTCCATGGGTTTCTGTTGCTTCCCTAAGGACCTAACCCCTGAGGACACCGTTCCCTCTCGGGGGACAGAGGAGCAATCAGAGTCACCAAAGTAAGAGGGATTCAGAAGCCATGCTCTGAGCAAGGCCCTCCTGGGAACTTCCCGTGACCTCTATCCACTTCCTGCTGGTTTCCACTTTGCTTTTTGGTGCGGATTGTGAGCCTGCTCCCAACACGCACACACACACGTGAGCCTCAGGGAGGAGTTGCAGGCCCTACCTGAAACTCAGTCTGGCTACCACGGCAAAGGGCCCACCTGTCCCCTCCTCAAAGTGTCCCGAGGGCCTCCCCACCCGGATCTCACCTGCAGCCCCCACCACACACCTG
>NW_024075562.1:0-2337 GCF_014754425.2 Oryx dammah
GGAGATCTCTAGTCTTTCTCATTCTGTTGTTTTCCTCTATTTCTTTGCATTGGTTGCTGAGGAAGGCTTGCTTATCTCTTCTTGCTATTCTTTGGAACTCTGAACTCAGATGCTTATATCGTTCTTTTCTCCTTTGCTTTTCACGTCTCTTCTTTCCACAGCTATTTGTAAGGCTTCCTCAGACAGCTATTTTGCTTTTTCACATTTCTTTTCCATGGGGATGGTCTTGATCCCTATCTCCTGCACAATGTCATGAACCTCCATCCATAGTTCATCAGGCACTCTATCTATCAGATCTAGTCCCTTAAATCTATTTGTCACTTAAACTGTATAATCATAAGGGATTTGATTTAGGTCATACCTGAATGGTCTAGTGGTTTTCCCTACTTTCTTCAATTTCAGTCTGAATTTGGCAATAAGGAGTTCATGATCTGAGCCACAGTCAGCTCCTGGTCTTGTTTTTGTTAACTGTATAGAGCTTCTCCATCTTTCGCTGCAAAGCATATAATCAATCTGATTTTGGTGTTGACCATCTGGTGATGTCCATGTGTAGAGTCTTCTCTTGTGTTGTTGGAAGAGGGTGTTTGCTATGACCAGTGCATTTTCTTGGCAAAACTCTATTAGTCTTTGCCCTGCTTCATTCCGCATTCCAGACCAAATTTGCCTGTTACTCCAGGTGTTTCTTGACTTCCAACTTTTGCATTCCAGTCCCCTATAATGAAAAGGGCATCTCTTTTGGGTGTTAGTTCTAAAAGGTCTTGTAAGTCTTCATACAACCATTCAATGTCAGCTTCTTCAGCATTACTGGTTGGGGCATAGACTTGGATTACTGTGATATTGAATGGTTTGCCGTGGAAACGAACAGAGATCATTCTGTCGTTTTTGAGATTGCATCCAACTACTGCATTTCAGACTTCTGTTGACCATGATGGCTACTCCATTTCTTCTAAGGGATTCCTGCCCTCAGTAGTAGATATAATGGTCATCTGAGTTAAATTCACCCATTCCAGTCCATTTTAGTTCGCTGATTCCCAGAATGTCAACTTTCACTCTTGCCATCTCCTGTTTGACCACTTCCAATTTGCCTTGATTCATGGACCTGACATTCCAGGTTCCTATGCAATATTGCTCTTTACAGCATCGGACCTTGCTTCTATCACCAGTCACATCCATAACTGGGTATTGTTTTTGCTTTGGCTCCATCCCTTCATTCTTTCTGGAGTTATTTCTCCACTGATTTCCAGTAGCGTATTGGGCCCCTACTGACCTGGGGAGTTCCTCTTTCAGTATCCTATCATTTTGCCTTTTCATACTGTTCATGTGGTTCTCAAGGCAAGAATACTGAAGTGGTTTGCCATTCCCTTCACACAATGCTGCTGCTGCTGCTGCTGCGTCGCTTCAGTCGTGTCCGACTCTATGCTACTCCAGAGACGGCAGCCCACCAGGCTCCCCCGTTCCTGGGATTCTCCAGGCAAGAACACTGGAGTGGGTTGCCATTTCCTTCTCCAATGCATGAAAATGAAAAGTGAAAGTGTAGTCGCTCAGTCGTGTCCGACTCAGCTTTGCACAATAGTAGGATACAAATTCTATTCAAGTTACCATAGACCATAAGCTAGGAGACCACGGGAATAGATCCAGGGACATAAAACAAAGTGAAGCAATTTCATGGTCTAAAGTTATTGAAATCCTATAGAGTCTGTTATCACTGTGAAATCATGTTAGAAATCAATATCAAAAGATGTTTGAAAATAACCCACCGATTTTATAGTACAGTCTGACATTTACCAAGAGAGATCTTCAACTTAGCCATCGAAGGCCTCAGTAAAGTTAGAGGACTGAAAAACCAGAGGGTGACTGCAGAGAAGAAAGCATTTAAATGAGAAATTAACCTAGCCTAGTGACATTGTACAGGAGACAGGGATCAAGACCATCCCCATGGAAAAGAAATGCAAAAAAGCAAAATGGCTGTCTGAGGAGGCCTTATAAATAACTGTGAAAAGAAGAGAAGCGAAAAGCAAAGGAGAAAAGGAAAGATATAAGCATTTGAATGCAGAGTTCCAAAGAATAGCAAGGAGAGAAAGAAAGCCTTCCTTAGTGATCAATGCAAAGAAATAGAGGAAAACAACAGAATGGGAAAGACTAGAGATCTCTTCAAGAAAATTAGAGATACCAAGGGAACATTTCATGCAAAGATGGGCTCAATAAAGGACAGAAATGGTATGAACCTAAAAGAAACAGAAGATATTAAGAAGAGGTGGCAAGAATACACAGAAAAGCTGTACAAAAAAGATCGTCCAAGATAATCACGATGGTGTGATCACTCACCTAGAGCCAGAA
>NW_024075563.1:0-2336 GCF_014754425.2 Oryx dammah
CGGGACCCTCGGTGTTCCTCTCGAGTGGAGGCGGGTATGTCGGGGAACTTCTTGAGTTGCAGCAAGGGTGTGAAGGACCCTTTCGAAGTCAAGAGGGAAGGGGTGATTTGCCTCGAGACGCCTCAGCTGAAAAGGCCCTCATCTCGCCTGGAGGGGAGAACCTCCTGGATTTGCTCGTTTTGCGCCGGCACCTTCTCGAGTTACGACGGGGACCTCTGGGACCCTCCCTTGTGGCCTCAGGACAGGCCAGTCTCCATGCGAGTTTCGAGCGGCCTGTCGGGATTCCTCTGCAGTCGGTGACGGGACCTAAGTCTTCCTGTGGAGTCTATGACGGAACCTGAGGATTCCTCTCCAGTGCTGACATGGATCTTGGGGTCCTTCTGGGGGCTCCACAGGGGAGTCAGTCCTCGTCTCGAGTGGGGACATGCTCGTCCGCTTTCCTCACGAGCTGGAGCAGCCGTGGCAGGCTTCCCGGCGCCTTGATACAGGGATCTGTGGCATTCTTCAGAGGCTTTCCCACGAGGCTTTGCGACAGGGCTGTCACACGTGCCACTGTGGTGTGAGTCGATCCTCGGCGGGCATGTCGAGGAAGTGCAGGGAAATCAGGTTCTTTTGGAGTGGACTGAGACATTTTGTGCACATTGGGAATGGTGGCACGACCCCTGGAGTTCCTCTCGACTTTCCTGTGGAGAGCACCGCCTCCGAGATGCGACAGCAAAGCCGGGAATATTTCCCGAAGAAGCAGGGAAAGGAACCGTCATCTCGAGCTTTGAGGAGAAAACGGGGCTCCTCTTGATGTGGGCGGGACCCTCGGTGTTCCTGTCGAGTGGAGGCGGGTATGTCGGGGACTTCTTGAGTTGCAGCAAGGGTGGGAGGATCCTTTCGAAGTTCAAGAGGGAAGGGGTGATTTGCCTCGAGACGCCTCAGCGGAAAAGGGCCTCATCTCGCCTGGAGGGGAGAACCTCCTGGATTTTCTCGAGTTGTGGCGGGACCTTCTCGAGTTACGACGGGTACCTCTGGGACCCTCCCTTGTGGCCTCAGGACAGGCCAGTCTCCATGCGAGTTGCGAGGGGCCTGTCGGAATTCCTCTGCAGTCGGTGCCGGGGCCTAAGACCTCGTGTGGAGTCTATGAGGGAACCTGAGGATTCCTCTCCAGTGCTGACATGGATCTTGGGGTACTTTTGGGGGCTCCACAGGGGTGTCAGTCCTCGTCTCGAGTGGGGACATGCACGTCTGCTTTCCTCACGAGCTGGAGCAGCCGTGGCATGCTTCCCGGCGTCTTGTTACAGGGATCTGTGGCATTCTTTGGAGGCTTTCCCACGAGGATTTGCGACAGGGCTGTCACACGTGCCACTGTGGTTTGAGTCGATCCTCGGCGTGCATGTCGAGGAAGTGCAGGGAAATCAGGTTCTTCTGGAGTGGACTGAGACATTTTGTGCACATTGAGAATGGTGGCACGACCCCTGGAGTTCCTCTCGACTTTCCTCTGGAGAGCGCCGCCTCCGAGATGGGACAGCAAAGCCGGGAATCCTTTTCCGACGAAGCAGGGAAAGGAACCCTCATCTCGAGCTTTGAGGAGGAAATGGGGCTCCACTTATTGTGGGCGGGACCCTCGGTGTTCCTCTCGAGTGGAGGCGAGTATGTCGGGGAACTTCTTGAGTTGCAGCAAGGGTGTGAAGGACCCTTTCGAAGTCAAGAGGGAAGGGGTGATTTGCCTCGAGACGCCTCAGCTGAAAAGGCCCTCATCTCGCCTGGAGGGGAGAACCTCCTGGATTTGCTCGAGTTGTGCCGGCACCTTCTCGAGTTACGACGGGGACCTCTGGGACCCTCCCTTGTGGCCTCAGGACAAGCCAGGCTCCATGCGAGTTGCGAGGGGCCCGTCGGGATTCCTGTGCAGTCGGTGCCGGGGCCTAAGATCTCGTGTGGAGTCTATGACGCAACCTGAGGATTCCTCTCCAGTGCTGACATGGATCTTGGGGTCCTTCTGGGGGCTCCACAGGGGAGTCAGTCCTCGTCTCGAGTGGGGACATGCACGTCCGCTTTCCTCACAAGCTGGAGCAGCCTGGCAGGCTTCCTGGCGCCTTGATACAGGGATCTGTGGCATTCTTTGGAGGCTTTCCCACAAGGCTTTGCGACAGGGCTGTCACACGTGCCACTGTGGTATGAGTCGATCCTCGGCGTGCATGTCGAGGAAGTGAAGGGAAATCAGGTTCTTCTGGAGTGGACTGAGTCATTTTGTGCACATTGGGAATATTGGCACGACCCCTGGAGTTCCTCTCGACTTTCCTGTGGAGAGCACCGCCTCCGAGATGCGACAGCAAAGCCGCGAATCCTTT
>NW_024075565.1:0-2335 GCF_014754425.2 Oryx dammah
GCCTGGGCGTCCTCCTTCGCAATCTCCAGTTGCTCAGGGTCCCCGGGAACAGAGCAGCTCACAGTTGGGACTTCCTGTTCTCCCTTTCCCTTGCCGTCAACTAAGTCCTAGGATCGAGACAGAGTTTTCACGGTTGCAACTTGTTGAATGTGGACTCTCAAAGTAATATTTTTGCTTCCCGCCTCTTTCTCCCTTACCCGCTAATTCCAGCCATACTTCTTCAGCCCACAGCGGTGTGGAACAATCAGGGGTTTATGAGAGTCACTCTTCCTTCCCCGCCCCCTCTTTCTAACAGAATCAGCATCTGCAGTCAGTTGGAGGGACATTATCTGGAGCCAGAGGCGAGCAAACGCAGCAGGGCGCGGTGCGTCCCAAACAAAACCCTTTTCTCCCAGCTCTGGAGAAAGGCTGGGCAGGATGCCAGCGCTCTGTGGTTCCCCAGTCTGACTGTGGGAGATCCTTCTATTTGGTTTCCCACCATCCCCACGGTGGTGGATTGTATCAACTAAGAAACGCACTGATGTTTTAGAATAATAATCCCGTCTTCAGGACCTGGGAGTTTATTGGTGAAAAGCTGGGGTACAGGGATGGACTTCCTCTTCTAACCCACCCAGGATGGCAGGATGCTTGCCAAAGTGGCCTCTTTTGTTTTCTTCACTCTCACGACCTTGAGCCAAGCCAGGCTACCTCAAACCCACCCGTTCTGTAGGCTTGGGCTCAAGTTTACGTCCTTCGCTGAAGTCTTTCCCGTGCTGAATCACGTGGCACATAGGTTAGCCTAGGACCAAGCCGGGAGAGTCTGCATCAGCAACGGGGCTCTCTTTGGCATTCCCCTGGTGGTCCAGACTCAGCACTGCCAACACAGCGGGCGTGGGTTCCACTCCTGGTTGGGGAGCTAAGGTCCCGCATGCCGCATGGCGTGGCCGAATAGAGAATGGGGCTGCTGTTTTCTGAACAGCTATGAAAATGTATAAACACATTTTGGTGGATATTTTAAAAGGTAACAATAACATGTGTATTTCACAGAGTTTTCCTCAGTTCCAGCGCTCTCTCTAAATGGAGCAGCGCTTCTTGTGAAATGCCTCTGAAAGAGCTGGAACTTCATAAAACCCAACTCATCAGAGCCACAGCTCTGAGTTCTCAGCTTGTCTAGTTCATTCCAGGCGAAACGAGTTGTACTTGGGAAGAGATGCCTGTTAAATGGGCTCTAATATAACTTCTTGTTCATGCTGTGTGCTGTGCTAACTCCCTTCAGTCGTGTCCGGCTCTTTGAGACCCCGTGGACTGTAGCCCGCCAGGCTCCTCTGTCCATGGAATCCTCCAGGAAAAATACTAGAGTGGGCTGCCATGCTCTCCTCCAGGGGATCTTCCTGACCCAGGGACTGAACCTACGTCTCTTACATCTCCTGCACTGGCGGTGGGGGTTCTTTACCATTAGTGCCACCTGGGAAGCCCTTTCCTGTTCATCTTAGAAGTTTAATAGGAGCTGAATTTTTGATACTTCCAAGGTATAATTCGGATCCAGGTTAAGTAGGTTGATACAGAGGATGGTTGAAAATTCTGTGTCTAGCAGTTGCGTGGCCTCCCAGGTGTATGCTCGTGGTAGAGAACTCACTGCCAATGCAAGAGGCAGGGGTTCAACCCCTGGGTCGGGAAGATCCCCTGGAAAAGGTAATGGCAACCCACTCCAGTATTCTTGTCTAGGAAAACCCATGGACAGAGGAGCTGGGCGGGCTACAGCCCACGGTGTTGCAAAGAGTCGGACACAACTGAAGCACCTTGGCGTTAGCGTGCGGTGTGCCTGTGGGCGATGATTTGATTTTAGGTGGTGCCTATACATGGACACATACAGACGCATGAAGTTATTCTGTAGGAGTGTTTGTTTGGAAAGATACTTACTTCTTTGGTACAATGAACAGTTTTGCTTGGATAGAATTGAGTAGAAAAACTTTAGATGAAGTACTAAATCAAAAACATTACATAAATCACCAAACAGGTGTGTGTAAGATGAGCCAGCATGGACGTGATACCAGCTCTAAATCTAAGGAAGTGCCCCAGCAGGCCTGCTGGAGCTGGTCCGCGGAGAGAGTTACTTATTTCCACCCACTCATTCACGCACCTTCGTTCAGTAACGTGGCGGGGAATCCTGACCAGGCGCCAACTGTAGAGCGCCCCGGTGTGAGTGCCGCCCCGGAGCCAGCCCGCCCAGACTCCGCCCCCTGCTCCGGTCACACCCCTGCCTTCGCGCAGACTCCGCCCTCTGCTCCGGTCACACCCCTGCCTCCGCCCAGACTCCGCCCTCTGCTCCGGTCACACCCCTGCCTCCGCCCAGACT
>NW_024075566.1:0-626 GCF_014754425.2 Oryx dammah
CCTCGGCGTGCATGTCGAGGAAGTGCAGGGAAATCAGGTTCTTCTGCAGTGGACTGAGACATTTTGTGCACATTGGGAATGGTGGCACGAACCCTGGAGTTCCTCTCGCTTTTTCTGTGGAGAGCGCCGCCTTAGGGATGCGACAGGAAAGCCGGGAATCCTTTCCCGACGAAGCAGGGAAAGGAACCCTCATTTCGAGCTTTGAGGAGGAAACAGGGCTCCCCTTAATGTGGGCGGGACTCTCGGTGTTCCTCTCGAGTGGAGGCGGGTATGTCGGGGATCTTCTTGAGTTGCAGCAAGGGTGTGAAGGGCCCTTTCAAAGTTCAAGAGGGAAGGGGTGATTTGCCTCGAGACGCCTCAGCGGAAAAGGGCCTCATCTCGCCAGGAGGGGAGAACCTCCTGGATTTTCTCGAGGTGTGGCGGGACCTTCTCGAGTTACGACGGGGACCTCTCAGACCCTCCCTTGAGGCTTCAGGACAGGACAGTCTCCATGCGAGTTGCGCGGGGCCTGTCGGGATTCCTCTGATATCGGTGCCGGGGCCTAAGACATTGTGTGGAGTCTATGACGGAACCTGAGGTTTCCTCTCTAGTACTGACATAATCTTGGGGTCCTTCTGTGGGCTCCA
>NW_024075566.1:726-2334 GCF_014754425.2 Oryx dammah
ATGAGGAGGAAACGGGGCTCCTCTTGATGTGGGCGGGACCCTAGGTGTTCCTCTCGAGTGGAGGCGGGTATTTCAGGGAACTTCTGGAGTTGTAGCAAGGGTGTGAAGAACCCTTTCGAAGTTCAAGAGGGAAGCTGTGATTTGCCTCAAGAGGCCTCAGCGGAAAAGGGCCTCATCTCGCCTGTAGGGGAGAACCACCTGGATTTTCTGGAGTTGCGGCGGGACCTTCTCGAGGTACGAAGGGGACCTCTGGGACACTTCCTCTAGGCCTCAGGAAAGGCCAGTCTCCATGCGAGTTGCGTGGGGCCTCTCGGGATTCCTCTCCAGTAAGTGACGGGGCCTAAGACCTCGTGTGGATCGAGACCGGAACCTGACGATTCCTCTAAAGGGCTGACAAGGATCTTGGGGTACCACTGGAGGCTCCACAGGGGGGTCAGTCCTCGTCTCGAGTGGGGACATGCACTTCCGCTTTCCTCACGAACTGGAGCAGCCGTGGCAGGCTTCCAGGTGCCTTGATACAGGGATCTGTGTCATTCTTTGGAGGCTTTCCGGCGAGGCTTTCCGACAGGGCTGTCACAAGTGCCACTGTGGTGTGCGTCGATCCTCGGCGTGCATGTCGAGGAAGTGCAGGGAAAACAGGTTCTTCTGGAGTGGACTGAGACTTTTTGTGCACATCGGGAATGGTGGCACGACCCCTGGAGTTCCTCTCGACTTTCCTGTGGAGAGTGCCTCCTCCAAGATGTGACAGGAAAGCCGGGAATCCTTTCCCGACGAAGCAGGGAAACGAACCCTCTTCTCGAGCTATGAGGAGGAAACGGGGCTCCTCTTGATGTGGGCGGGACCCTCTGTGTTCCTCTCGAGTGGAGGCGGGTATGTCGGGGAACTTCTTGAGTTGCAGCAAGGGTGTAAAGGACCGTTTCGAAGTTCAAGAGGGAAGGGGTGATTTGTCTGGAGACGCCTCAGCGGAAAAGGGCCTCATCTCGCCTGGAGGGGAGAACCTCCTGGATTTTCTCGAGTTGCGGCGGGACCTTCTCGAGTTACGATGGGGACCTCTGGGACCCTCCCTTGTGGCCTCAGGAAAGGCCAATCTCCATGCGATTTGCTTGTGGCCTGTTGGGATTCCTCTGCCATTGGTGCCGGGGCCTAAGACCTCATGTGGAGCCTATGACGGAACCTGAGGATTCCCCTCCAGTGCTTACATGGATCTTGGGGTCCTTCTGGAGGCTCCACCAGGGAGTCAGTCCTCGTCCCGAGTGGGGACATGCATGTCCACTTTCCTCACAAGTTGAAGCAGTCGTGGCAGGCTTCCGGTCGCCTTGATACAGGGATCTGTGGCATTCTTCGGAGTCTTTCCCAGGAGGCTTTCCTACGAGGCTTTCCAGCAGGGCTGTCACACGTTCCACGGTGGTGTGAGTGGATCCTCGGCGTGCATGTCGAAGAAGTGCAGGGAAATCAGGTTCTTCTGGTGTGACTGAGACATTTTGTGCACATTGGGAATCGTGGCACGACCCCTGGAGTTCCTCTCGACTTTCCTGTGGAGAGTGAATCCTCCGAGATGCGACAGGAAAGCCGGGAATCCTTTCCCGACGAAGCAGGGAAAGGAACCCT
>NW_024075567.1:0-2333 GCF_014754425.2 Oryx dammah
GACCTGACTGTGGGCTTCTGAGGAGAAATGCAAAGGCCCAAACTAGGTACTCAGTGGGATTGCATGCTGAGAAGGGAACATTCGGAACTAATGTGTGCTGTGATAGCACAGTTACTCTCTCTCAGGTTAAGACTGTGCCTCTGACTCCATTTTCTCCTCACATTTAAGATCATATTCATGACCAATTACCAAAAATTCACCCCTAAATCCTCATTATCTTCTTTTCCCATACAGAGCACTAATTGCTTCAATTAAAGCCACTTCCCCCAGACTAAACCCAACAACCAAGTTCCTAAAGATCTCTAAGAGTTGTGCTCACCTGAGGCTCCAGAGAAGACCTATGACCGTCACGACAATGACAGCACTGTGACGGAGACTCCTTTTATAAGGACCAGGCAACTCCACCCAGGGGGAACATCGCAGGACTGGCTGAAGCACTTGTCTCCCACCCCAAATTCCATGTGCTTGCAATCTCAAAAATAAATTGCCACATTCATGCTGATATCACAAATCTCCCTTGTCCATGAACTTCTTTATCCTTCACTAAGGATGTGCAGAGTGACTCACTGGAGACCTTGTCACATACTCCCTGTGCCATTGTTAGGCACCGGTTAGAAATATGAGGAATTCTTTGACAATAGTGTTGCTCCTGCATTGTCAGACTTGGTGATTCTTCCACTCCCCAGTCCCCAAGAATCTACTATTAAAACTTCCTCCCTATTCCATTTCAACTGCCAGCACCCAGCTTTGTTTCCCTTGATGGTCAAGACTAGAATTTACTAAGCTCACAGATCTTAACCCCTACCCACAGTTTTTTTAAACTCGCCTTCCTTACACCATGCCCCACTTGTCTCTAGCCTCTTCTTGACAATTAAATGACGAGAGACCACAAATTTGTATCTTCTTTTTCTAATTTTCCAGTTTCTGGTGTTAGCGGTCTCATGCCAGGAGTCTTTTAACACAGTTCCATTCATGGACTTCGACAGGAAAGCTTGATCCTTCAGTTTTCGAGGCCATAAGGTCACAAGTTGAGATATTTTGCTGAAGCTCTACTTTTCCAGATTTATACACTGATCAGGTCTCTGCAGCCACATGGTCATGAGCAACTTGTCGTCTACTAGAAACCCAAATTCCTCTCTTCTCATTATTTTCAAAATTGACTCAATGTCTGGGCTGTATCCGTTCAGAAGCTTTTCCACTACTACTACCCAAATATCCTCTGCCACTTGCCCGTACAACAGTTAATTCAATTGACTCTATCCTGCCAGTCTTTTTTTGTTTTTTTGAAATGACATTTGTGTGTTTTCAGACATTCTTAGTATACTCAGGGAATGAAGTTCCATGAGTCATTGACCCCGCCTTTCAATCCATGGATATTTTCCTCTAAACAAATAAACTAAGGGTTACATAGACCCCATCAGGAATTTATTAGTATAATTTGTTGAAACCCAGGAGCCCTTCAGCTAATACTAAGCATTAAGCCTTCCATGGGGGTCCTTGGGCGCCTGGGGTATGCACACATCTATAGGCGCCGGTACTTTGGGACATGAAATATTTACCAACTGCCCTGAAGATCAGATTACTAACACTGCTGTAAATTAGAGACAAAAACTATACTTGCCCCCAAATTTTGCTATGGAAACAACAAAATGTCTAATATAAGGCACATGATATAGTCTGTTACCATGTCCAAGCTTGCTCCACTCACTGCAGTGAATCTGAGATGATGTGTCTAGACTAGCAAAAGGAAAAAATGAAATGAAAAATTTCATGTTTCACCCAGGAATCAAACCCGAGTCTCCTGCATTGCAGGCAGATTCTTTATTGACTGAGCTATTAGGGAAGCCCATCTAGACTAGGAAGGGACTTTATTCAGGAACCCGCTGGCTGAGAAAATGACAAGCTAGTGCCTCCAAATAATCATCTTGCTGGGGCCTGGTTGCCAGGTTCTCTTATGGGTCAGAAATGGGGTGGAGGTAGGGAAACAAAGTAAAAGACTACTCAGTCCTTGCAAATTTCCCCTAGTATGGCAAGCCTCAGGCAGGGGAATATGTTAGATTTGCTTCCTTACAGTCCCTCACCAGAGAAGGCAATGGCACCCCACTCCAGTACCCTTGCCTGGAAAATCCCATGGGCGGAGGAGCCTGGTAGGCTGCAATCCATGGGGTCGCGAAGAGTCGTAAATGACTGAGCGGCTTCACTTTTCACTTTTCACTTTCATGCATTGGAGAAGGAAATGGCAACCCACTCCAGTGTTCTTGCCTGGAGAATCCCAGGGACGGGGGTGCCTGGTGGGCTGCCGTCTATGGGGTCACACAGAGGCCGGACATGAC
>NW_024075568.1:0-2332 GCF_014754425.2 Oryx dammah
TCCTGGAGGGGTGAGAGGATGAGGAAGGGCTGGTCAGGCAGCTGCCCCACCCCACGGACTCTGCCTGCACCTGGCTTCAGAGGGGGGGCCAAAGAGAAGACCAGACTGAGTGTGTCCCCTGCTTCCCTCCCCTCATCCCAGGATCTCCACATCTTTCAGCCAAAGCTGGTAACCTCTGAAATATTTCTTCAAGCATTTCACTCCTTCCTTATTTCACACTTATTAGTGAAGACACCTGTGCTCAGGGCTGGGGACACTTTGATGAATGCAACCTTATCCTTCTGCTCTCACAGAAGTCGAAGGAAAGCCAAGCCCTAATGAGCCTACAGTGTGAGAGGAGCACATTCAATAGTCACAGTTAGAGGAACCCAGGTATAGGCAGGAAGAGAGGCAGTTCTGGTCCACGTTTCAGCCTGGCCTTAAGGATGTCACCATCCGAGATGGCATGGCAAGGTATTCAAGGCTGGAGCAAAAGAGGAGCAAAAGCAAAGAAGCCCAATTGTCACCTATTGTGTGTGTTTCCAGGGACGCAGAGGGTGAGAGTGTGGCTAAAACAGCATAGCGAAGAATCTGGAAGGCAGGTGGCAGCTGCCCTCTGAAAGGACAGGCCTTGGTGGTCCTTTTGCAGTTGGGAATCCATTAGTGATGGGGAAACTGGGAAGTGTGTGAGGGAGCAGGCTGTCCTGGGCTGGTAGGTCCCTCTGAGCACAGGGTGAACCCTGGAGTCGAAGTAGCAAAGAGAGAGGCCTAGCACCAGAGGGGACTGACAGTAAGGCCAGGCGATGGGTTGGAGATATCCAGCAGCAGAACAGAAAGAAAAATCTGGTGATGAAGTCAATGTGGGGAACAACAGTGAAATGTCATGGACTCCTAAATATCCCATTACCTTGGCTCTCTGTGACCACCAACTCCAGAAACTTTTTGGAATATTCCACAGTATCCTCTCTGTCCTTCACATTTAAATGTATTGTGCCCAAAGATGAAAACTCAAGGAGAAAGAGGGCCCACTTGCCAAGGAAATGTGCTCCTGGGGATATCCAGAGCTGGCCTACATGTGCCAGGGACTCAGCAGAATGCACCCAGATCTTCCCCAACACCAGCGCTGCGGGCAGACACAGATAAGCTAAAAAACAAATGTCTGCCTCACTCAAGTGGGGCCCATATAGGTGCCAGGGAGGGAAGAGGGCAAAGAGGACCCTTAGCCTGGATACTGTCTCTTCTCTAAGCTTAGCTGTTTCCCAAGATTTTCTGATGAGGTCAGGTGGATGGAGTCTGGCATCTCTGCACCCAGCCAAGGAGCTAAGATCACAGGGAAATTCAACAGTCAATTCTCTCCCATCCAGCTAAGAGAAAGCATGAAACTCCGAAACTGCATACCCACATCTTCCTTTCCTGGGAAACCTCCATCAAACCCAAAGCAAATAGTGACAACTCCTCAACCCCCTGTCCAGAATCAATGCCTCTGCCAGCATGTCTTACCTCCCACGTCCAGATCCACCTTGTAGTGGGCACTGTGGGTGTGGACGGTGCCCAGTGTGTTCTCCCGAACCTGGTTTCCGTATTTTTGGGCAGCACCAAAGAAGAACACTGAGCTGATGTAGCCCGTGGCATGGAATTTGACTTCTATGGCCCCGTTGGGGTGGAAGACCAAATCCCACACATAGTCATAGTTGAGCAAGGTCGACACAGATCTGAAGACCAGCACTGTCTCCACAACGCCCCCAAAATAGTGGGAAATAAAATCTGAGTGGTGTCGCCTCAGGGGCAGGCCCTTGTTCTGCTCAAACACACAAAAGGCATCGTGTAGTGTCCTGGGGGCTTGGGACTCCAGAAGGAAGTGCCAGTCCACATAGGTGGCCAGATAGGGGCAGTCCACCCCTCGGGTCAGGGGCGTGGCAAACTTGCCCATGCCAAAGCAGCCATCCATATAGCGAGTGAGCATTGCTGCTGGGGTATTCCCACCATAAATAGCCACGGCCTCTTGCAGGCTGATCTCATAAGCCAGTCGTTCTCCTTGGAATCGAATGTCAAAGATCCTAGGACCACTGAAAGCTCCGAGGCCAAAGGAGAAAGTCCACAGTGAGGAGGTCACTCGACTGCCCTGGACACTGAAGCGGGCGCCCTGAGGATGGAACTGCAGAGGGGGAGCTGGACCCGGGGGCACCTGGGACTTCAGGGACCAGGACCCACCTGTGCCATTGTTTGGGATCACTACCACATTCACCTGGCCAGCCTCAAACTGCTCCTCCAGGTGGGCCAGACTCTCATAGTAGCGGCCCTGAAAGAACACCTTCTGGATGGTCCACTGGGCAGGGTCCAGAGCCTTGTGATC
>NW_024075569.1:0-2332 GCF_014754425.2 Oryx dammah
GTTGTTCCATGTCCAGTTCTAACTGTTGCTTCCTGACCTGCATACAGGAAGGTGTCCATAGGTGGATTTATCTCTAGGCATTCTATTTTGTTCCATTGATCTATATTTGGACAGAATACTTTAAAATCGAATCCACCAGGTACTTTCCCTACAAAGACCACCTTCTGTTCTACATCTCAGCCAGTCGGACTCCCTTCTGCAACTTTCGTAGCAAATAGACCGGCCTAAGGCCAAGCTTAGTCAACCACATAATGAAGTGATGTATTCCTGTGACTATTGTCCACCAGCCCCACACCTGCATTCTAGAACAGCGTAGATCTCAGGTTTACCTCTGACTGTATCATGGCTTTCAGATGTTTAAAGAATCTTTAGTTCAGTTAAGGTAGTTCAATTAATTTAGTTCAATCCAACTTCAATGTGTGGTGGAAACCTCCCCAGACCTTATTTATGTGTGGATTTGGAGTCCTGAGCATGGAAAGTTTGACCCAGTAGGTCTCAGTAGGGAACTGGGAGCTCTGGATGATTCTACTGTAAATGGTTTGTGACTTCTGTTTATCGAGTCCCAGCTGTATGCCCAGTTTGGACCAGAGGCTGGAGAGTAAATAAATAGAATATATATACATTTTTCCCAAAAAAGATACAAATATGGCTAATAGGCACATGAAAAAATACTAGACATCATTAGCCATCAAAGATATTCAAGTTGAAACCACAATGAGAGATTACTTCATACTCACCGGGATGGCTAGTATAAAAAAGATAAATGTCCGTGAGGATGTGGAGAAATTGTAAACCTCAAACACTACTGATGAGGATATAAAATAGTGCAACCACTTTGCAAAACAATCTGCCGTCTCCTCAAATGGCACCTCACTCCAGTATTCTTGCCTGGAAAATCCCATGGATGGAGGAGCCTGGTGGGCTGCAGTTCATGGGGTCCCAAAGAGTTGGACACAACTGAGTGACTTCACTTTGAATTTTCACTTTCACACATTGGAGAAGGAAATGGCAACCCACTCCAGTGTTCTTGCCTGGAGAATCCCAGGGATGGGGGAGCCCGGTGGGCTACCGTCTATGGGGTCACACAGAGTCGGACACGACTGAAGCGACTTAGCAGCAGTAGCAGCAGCTCCTCAAAAGGTTAAACATAGAATTACCACACAACCAGAAATTTTACTCCTAGTCTAACCCCAAATAAAAAACATATGTCCACACCAAAACTTGTACACAAAAATTTGTAGCAGCATTATTCATAATAGCCAAAAAATAGAAGTAATCTAAATGTCCATCAGCTGAAGAATGGGTAAACAAAATGTGGTCTAGCTGTACATGGGAAGCTATTCAGCCATAAAAAGGAGTGAAGTACAGAAACACATGGATAAACCTTGGAAACATTAGTGAAAGAAAGCAGTCACAAAATATCACATTGTATGATTGCATGTATGTGAAATGTCCAGAATAAGCAAATCTATAGAGACAGATTAGGGTGTTCATTGGAAGGACTGATATTGAAGCTGAAACTCCAATACTTTGGCCACCTAATGTGAAGAACTGACTCATTTGAAAAGACCCTGATGCTGGGAAAGATTGAGAGCAGGAGGAGAAGGGGACAGCAGAGGATGAGATGGTTGGATGGCATCACTGACTCAATGGACATGGGTTTGGTTGGACTCTGGGAGTTGGTGATGGACAGGGAGTCCTGGCGTGCTGTGATTCATGGGGTCACAAAGAGTCAGACATGACTGAGGGACTGAACTGAGTCAGTCAAGTCAAGTGGGCCTTAGAAAGCATCACTACGAACAAAGCTAGTGGAGGTGATAGAATTCCAGTGGAGCTATTTCAAATCCTGAAAGATGATGCTGTGAAAGTGCTGCACTCAATATGCCAGCAAATTTGGAAAACTGAACAGTGGCCACAGGACTGGAAAAAGTCAGTTTTCATTCCAATCCCAAAGAAAGGCAATGCCAAAGAATGCTCAGACTACCGCACAATTGCAGTCATCTCACATGCTAGTAAAGTAATGCTCAAAATTCTCCAAGCCAGGCTTCAGCAATATGTGAACCATGAACTTCCTGATGTTCAAGCTGGTTTTAGAAAAGGCAGAGGAACCAGAGATCAAATTGCCAACATCCGCTGGGTCATGGAAAAACCAAGAGAGTTCCAGAAAAACATCTACTTCTGCTTTATTGACTATGCCAAAGCCTTTGACTGTGTGGATCACAATAAACTGGAAAATTCTGAAAGAGATGGGAATACCAGACCACCTGACCTGCCTCTTGAGAAATCTGTATGCAGGTCAGGAAGCAACAGTTAGAACTGGACATGGAACAAC
>NW_024075570.1:0-2332 GCF_014754425.2 Oryx dammah
TTCCAGCAAAGAACACTTTCCTGAAGAATATGGATCCAGCAGAGCACACAGAGAGGCACATAAACTGTGCAGCTTGTCTCAACACTTCCTGTCACTGTACAGAACCTTCAAAAGTAATGCACAAAGCAGGTTCATGGAAGTTGCATCTCTGCCGGCTAAGGCTTTCTTTATCTTGCCTCACTCCACAGCACACCAGCAGACCCACAGGACAGAGGGCACTCAGAGCTCAGAAGGCAGAGGACGCTGTCCCTCGGTGACATCCGCTCAGTGCTTCAGCCAAGAAGAAGCGAGGAACCTGGGTACACATTCACCTTGCTGCACACAAAGTTAGGATCTCTCCTTCTATCCCTTTGGTAAGATCAGATGGAATCCAGGTTACATCTGGGTTTCAGGAAGTCCCAAGTTATAATGGGTCTACATCAAATGTTAGAGCAAAGCACCTGGATGAAGCGAGACCGAATCCAATGCCCTCAAAGCCACACTCCCCCTGTGGGAGTGCTAGCACAGCCCACTCTTTTCACTCTTCCGATCTCCACATTTCTAACACGTGCTACAGGCGACAGGCACCTCTATACCATGAGCTGGTCATCTTCAGCATCAGTGATTTTCAAACTTTCTGCTTCTATTTTTTTTTTTTAAAGCAACTGAATACTTTGTGAAAACAATTATATGTTAAGTCCAATCTAGAAAACAGATGTTTCAAAACAGGGGTCGCAGTGAGGTTCTGGAGCCCTGTTGGGTGGCTTTTCCTCTCACCTGTTGGGGGGACGAGTTACTGTTACAGGCAAACAATAAGGGAGATGAAGGTGACGTGGGGATGGGGGGTGGAAAAGAGAGGGACAGTTTCTTCTTTAGGGGAGCAAGGAACAGTCATCCAGCTAGATAACAGGGCTCTGGACTCTAAAGAGAAAGCAGCCACCTGTAAGGAAAGCTCGAGAAGAGGAGTCAGAGAGCTAGGAAGCACCATCTGGTGGCCTGGCAGGCGGAAAGGAGGGTGGTGGGCAGAGGGTGTGGGTTGCGCCAGAAGGCCCCTCAATCCCAGCGCTGACCTCGGAGACTCTGTGACCCGCACGGATGCCCGCCACACAGCTACCTCATCACCAGCCCACCCCAGGCGGTGGCAGCCTCCCTTCCTGACGCACAGTGCCTGGTGCCCGAGCAGTGTGTGGGGGACAAGACACAGATAGAGGCGGGTGCTGGGCAAGCTTCAGGCCCTCTCTGCTTGGCCAATCAACCTTTCCTTCCCCAATCACCGTCGCTCAGAGTCTCTGGGAAATGTCCCTTCTGGGGCGCTTATCCTACAGATGAAAGTGGCTGATTGAAGAGCAACTGTTTCTCACGGCTCGGAGGCCCGAACCAGGCTGGACCTTAGATTAGGCATGAGTGCTCAGGGCCACTCTCTGGAGTTCAGTGAACGGGAAGATGAAGATTCCCTTTTCCCCAGCTGGTATTCTGCAGTTTTCCTTTGCAGAAATTAAGGGAAGAGGAGGAATTAGGGCCTTCCTAGAGAGGGAAATCTTGGGCTTCCCGGGCGGTGGTAGTGGTAAGGAACCTGCCTGCCAATTCAGAAGACAGAAGAGACACAGGTTTGATTCCTAGGTCAGGATCTCCCAGGGAGGAGGGCACGGCAGCCCACTCCAGTATTCTTGCCTGGAGAATCCCATGGAGCCCGCAGGCTGTAGACCTCAGGGTCACAAAGAGTCGGACATGACTGAAGCAACTTAGCATGCAGAGAGGGAAATCTTAGAGATCTGTCTGCTGAACATTAGATAAATAATTGAATTTGTTTGGAAATCTGCAGTGGGAAATGGGTTTTTCAATGCCTGACTATAACTTCTAGGCCCTCCAGGAAGAAGGCACAGCTGCAGGAAGAGCAGGGATGGCCTGACTCTCCGGGTTTTCTGCCTCTGAGGCGCTGCACCATATCCTCCACCAGCAACTCTACATGAGCCCAATGGTCACTGTCTTTTGCTTAGTGTCCTCCCACCTTCAAATCACCAGGACAGTTGACACTACCCCTTCCCAACAGAGAGGCAGGGTTTAAAATAGAACAGATACTAATTAGAAGGACATGGTAAAGCCAGAAGAAAGCAGGGAACAAGAGGAATACGGGAGGACTGGAGCAAAAGAACCTTGCATGCTGGTGGGGTAAGACACAGATCTTGGCTGCCTTTGGGCCTAAAGAACATGCATCCACATAAAGCTCCTCTCCCCCTGCTCCTCACACCTCACAGGAGAACACTTTAGGGCCGGCTAGAAAGACAATGGGTAATCTAGGTCTGACCATCCTACACACTCACAATCAAGTGAACCACAGAGAAAGCAATTGCTC
>NW_024075571.1:0-2332 GCF_014754425.2 Oryx dammah
TTCCAGCAAAGAACACTTTCCTGAAGAATATGGATCCAGCAGAGCACCCAGAGAGGCACATAAACTGGGCAGCTTGTCTCAACACTTCCTGTCACTGTACAGAACCTTCAAAAGTAATGCACAAAGCAGGTTCATGGAAGTTGCATCTCTGCCGGCTAAGGCTTTCTTTATCTTGCCTCACTCCACAGCACACCAGCAGACCCACAGGACAGAGGGCACTCAGAGCTCAGAAGGCAGAGGACGCTGTCCCTCGGTGACATCCGCTCAGTGCTTCAGCCAAGAAGAAGCGAGGAACCTGGGTACACATTCACCTTGCTGCACACAAAGTTAGGATCTCTCCTTCTATCCCTTTGGTAAGATCAGATGGAATCCAGGTTACATCTGGGTTTCAGGAAGTCCCAAGTTATAATGGGTCTACATCAAATGTTAGAGCAAAGCACCTGGATGAAGCGAGACCGAATCCAATGCCCTCAAAGCCACACTCCCCCTGTGGGAGTGCTAGCACAGCCCACTCTTTTCACTCTTCCGATCTCCACATTTCTAACACGTGCTACAGGCGACAGGCACCTCTATACCATGAGCTGGTCATCTTCAGCATCAGTGATTTTCAAACTTTCTGCTTCTATTTTTTTTTTTTAAAGCAACTGAATACTTTGTGAAAACAATTATATGTTAAGTCCAATCTAGAAAACAGATGTTTCAAAACAGGGGTCGCAGTGAGGTTCTGGAGCCCTGTTGGGTGGCTTTTCCTCTCACCTGTTGGGGGGACGAGTTACTGTTACAGGCAAACAATAAGGGAGATGAAGGTGACGTGGGGATGGGGGGTGGAAAAGAGAGGGACAGTTTCTTCTTTAGGGGAGCAAGGAACAGTCATCCAGCTAGATAACAGGGCTCTGGACTCTAAAGAGAAAGCAGCCACCTGTAAGGAAAGCTCGAGAAGAGGAGTCAGAGAGCTAGGAAGCACCATCTGGTGGCCTGGCAGGCGGAAAGGAGGGTGGTGGGCAGAGGGTGTGGGTTGCGCCAGAAGGCCCCTCAATCCCAGCGCTGACCTCGGAGACTCTGTGACCCGCACGGATGCCCGCCACACAGCTACCTCATCACCAGCCCACCCCAGGCGGTGGCAGCCTCCCTTCCTGACGCACAGTGCCTGGTGCCCGAGCAGTGTGTGGGGGACAAGACACAGATAGAGGCGGGTGCTGGGCAAGCTTCAGGCCCTCTCTGCTTGGCCAATCAACCTTTCCTTCCCCAATCACCGTCGCTCAGAGTCTCTGGGAAATGTCCCTTCTGGGGCGCTTATCCTAAAGATGAAAGTGGCTGATTGAAGAGCAACTGTTTCTCACGGCTCGGAGGCCCGAACCAGGCTGGACCTTAGATTAGGCATGAGTGCTCAGGGCCACTCTCTGGAGTTCAGTGAACGGGAAGATGAAGATTCCCTTTTCCCCAGCTGGTATTCTGCAGTTTTCCTTTGCAGAAATTAAGGGAAGAGGAGGAATTAGGGCCTTCCTAGAGAGGGAAATCTTGGGCTTCCCGGGCGGTGGTAGTGGTAAGGAACCTGCCTGCCAATTCAGAAGACAGAAGAGACACAGGTTTGATTCCTAGGTCAGGAGGATCCCGGGGAGGAGGGCACGGCAGCCCACTCCAGTATTCTTGCCTGGAGAATCCCATGGAGCCCGCAGGCTGTAGACCACAGGGTCACAAAGAGTCGGACATGACTGAAGCAACTTAGCATGCAGAGAGGGAAATCTTAGAGATCTGTCTGCTGAAGATTAGATAAATAATTGAATTTGTTTGGAAATCTGCAGTGGGAAATGGGTTTTTAAATGCCTGACTATAACTTCTAGGCCCTCCAGGAAGAAGGCACAGCTGCAGGAAGAGCAGGGATGGCCTGACTCTCCGGGTTTTCTGCCTCTGAGGCGCTGCACCATATCCTCCACCAGCAACTCTACATGAGCCCAATGGTCACTGTCTTTTGCTTAGTGTCCTCCCACCTTCAAATCACCAGGACAGTTGACACTAACTCTTCCCAACAGAGAGGCAGGGTTTAAAATAGAACAGAAACTAATTAGAAGGACATGGTAAAGCCAGAAGAAAGCAGGGAACAAGAGGAATACGGGAGGACTGGAGCAAGAGAGCCTTGCCTGCTGGTGGGGTAGGACATAGATCTTGGCTGCCTTTGGGCCTAAAGAACATGCATCCACATAAAGCTCCTCTCTCCCTGCTCCTCACACCTCACAGGAGAACACTTAGGGCCGGCTAGAATGACAATGGGTAATTTAGGTCTGACCATCCTACACACTCACAATCAAGTGAACCACAGAGAAAGCAATTGCTC
>NW_024075572.1:0-2331 GCF_014754425.2 Oryx dammah
CATTCCATGGAGGCTTTCCCACGAGGGTTTCGCACAGGGCTGTCACACGTGCCACTGTGGTGTGATTCGTTCCTCGGTGTGCAAGTCTACGCAGTGCAGGGAAATCAGGTTCTTCTGCAGTGGACTGAGACATTTTGTGCACATTGGGAATGGTGGCACCACCGGTGGAGTTCCTTTCGAATTTCCTGTGGAGAGCGCCTCCTCCAAGATGCACCCGGAGAGCCGGGAATCATTTCCCGACGAAGCAGGGAATGGAACCCTCATCTAGAGCTATGAGTAGGAAATGGGTCTCCTCTTGATGTGGCCGGGACACTCGGGGTACCTCTCGAGTGGAGGCGGGTATGTAGCGAAACTTCTTGAGTTGCAGCAAGGGTGTGAAGGACCCTTTCGAAGATCCAGAGGGAAGGTGTATTTGCCTCGAAACGCCTCAGCAGAAACCGGCCTCTTTTCACCTGGAGGGGAGAAAATCGTGGATTTTCTCGAGTTGTGGCGGGACGTTCTCGAGTCATGACGTTGACCTCTGGGACACTCCCTTGTGGACTCAGGAAAGGCCAGTCTCCATGCGAGTTGTTAGCCGCCTGTCGGAATACTCTGCAGTCGGTACCGAGGCCTAAGTCCTCATGTGGAGTCTATGACGGAACCTGAGGATTACTCTCCAGTGCTGACCTGGATTTTGAGGTATTTCTGGAGGCACCACAGGGGAGTATTTCCTAGTATCGATTGGGGACATGAAGGTCGGCTTTTCTCATGAGGTGCAGCAGCGTTGGCAGGCTTCCCGTCGCCTTTATACAGGGATCTGCGGCATTCCATGGAGGCTTTCCCACGAGGGTTTCCCACAGGGCTGTCACACGTGCCACTGTGGTGTGAGTCGTTCCTCGGTGTGCAAGTCGAGGCAGTGCGGGGAAATCAGGTTCTTCTGCAGTGGACTGAGACATTTTGTGCACATTGGAAATGGTGGTACCACCGCTGGAATTCCTCTAGAAATTCCTGTGGAGAGCGCCTCCTCCTAGATGCGCCAGGAAAGCCGGGAATCCTTTCCCGACGAAGCAGGGAATGGAACCCTCATCTAGAGCTATGAGGAGGAAAGGGGACTCCTCTTGATGTGGGCGGGACCCTCGGTGTTCCTATCGAGTGGAAGCGGAAATATAGGGGAACTTCTTGAGTTGCAACAAGGGTGTGATACTCTCTTTCGAGGTTCAAGAGGGAAGGTGTCATTTACCTCGAGACGCCTCATCGGTAACGGGCCTCATTTCACCTGGAGGGGAGAACCTCGTGGATTTTCCCGAGTTGTGGCGGGACCTTCTCGAGTTACGACATTGACCTCTGGGACCCTCCCTTGTGGCTTCGGGAAAGGCCAGTCTCCATGCGAGTTGTGTTTGGCCTGTCGGGAATACTCTGCAGTCGGTACCGGGGCCTAAGTCCTCGTGTGGAATCTATGACGGAACCTGAGGATTACTCTCCAGTGCTGACATGGATCTTGGTGTACTTCTGTAGGCACCACAGGGGAGTTTGTCCTAGTCTCGAGTGGGGACATGAAAGTCTGCTTTCCTTATGAGCTGGAGAAGCCATGGCAGGCTTCCCGTCAACTTGATACAGGGATCTGTGGCATTATATGGAGTCTTCCCACGAGGGTTTCCCACAGGGCTGTCACACGTGCCACTGTGGTGTGAGTCGATCGTCGACGTGCAAGTCGAGGCAGTGTGGGGAAATCAGGTTCTTCTGGATTGCACGGAGTCATTTTGTGCACATTGGGAATGGTGGCACCAGCCCTGGAGTTCCTCTCGACTTTCCTGTGGAGAGCGCCTCCTCCGAGATGTGCCAGGCAGGCCGGGAATCCTTTCCCGACGAATCAGGGAAAGGAACCCTCATCTCGAGCTATGAGGAGGAAACGGGGCTCCTCTTGATGTGGGCGGGAACCCGGGGTTCCTCTCGAGTGGACGCGGATAGGTAGGGGAATTATTTGAGTTGCAACAAGGGTGTGATACTCCCTTTCGAAGATCAAGAGGGAAGGTGTGATTTGCCTCGAGATGCCTCAGGGAAAAGGGCGTCAACTAATTGGAGGGGAGAATCTCGTGGATTTTCTTGAGTTGTGGCGGGACATTCTCGACTTACGACGTTGACCTCTGGGAACCTCCCTTGTGGCCTCAGGAAAGGCCATACTCCATGCGAGTTGCGAGCAGCCTGTCGGGAATCCTCTGCATTCCGAGCCATGTCCTAAGTCCTCGTCTGGAGTCTATGACGGAACCTGAGGATTCCTCTCCACTGCTGACATGGATCTTGGGGTACTTCCGTAGGCAACCACAGGGGAGTCTGTACTAGTCTCGAGTGGGG
>NW_024075573.1:0-2329 GCF_014754425.2 Oryx dammah
CACTAATCACTGAGGAAACCTTTCTTATCTCTCCTTGCTATTGTTTGGAATTCTGCATTCAAATTGATAATCTTTCCATTTCTCCTTTGCTTTTTGTTTCTCCTTTTTTTACAGCTATTTGTAAGGCCTACTCAACCAGCCATTTGCTTGTTTGCATCTCTTTTTCTTGGAATAATCTTGCTCCTTCTCTCCTGTACAATGTCACGAACCTCTGTCCATAGTTCATCAGGCACTCTATCAGATCTAATCCTGTAAATCTATTTCTCACTTCCACCGTATAATCATTCAGGATTTGATTTAGGTCATACCTGAATGTTCTAGTGGTTTTCCCTACTTTTTTCAATTTCAGTCTGAATTTGACAAAAAGGAGATCATGATCTGAGCCACAGTCAGCTTCCAGTCTTGTTTTTGCTGACTGTATAGAGCTTCTCCACCTTTGGCTGCAAAGAATATAATCAACCTGATTTTGGTATTGACCATTGATGATGACCATGTGTAAAGTCTTCTCATGTATTATTGGAAGAGGGTGTTTGCTATGACCAGTGTGTTCTCTTAGCAAAACTCTATTAGCCTTTGCCCTGCTTCATTCTGTACTCCAAAGCCAAATTTGCCTGTTACTCCAGGTGTTTCTTGACATCCTACTTTTGCATTCCAGTCCCCTATAACGAAAAGGACATCTTCTTTAGGTATTAGTTCTAGGAGGTCTTGTAGGTCTTCATAGAACCGTTCAATTTCAGCTTTGTCAGCATTACTGGTTGAGGTATAGACTTGGATTACTGTGATATTGAATGGTTTGTCTTGGAAATGAACAGAAATCATTCTGTCATTTTTTGAGATTGCATCCAGGTACTGCATTTTGGGCTCTTTTGTTGTCTATGATGGCTACTCCATTTCTTCAAAGGGATTCTTGCCCACAGTAGTATATGTAATGTTCATCTGAGTTATATTCACCCATTCCAGCCCATTTTAGTTTGCTGATTCCTAAAATATCAATTTTCTCTCTTGCCCGCTCCTGTTTGACCACTTCCAATTTGCCTTGATTCATGGACCTAACATTCCAGGTTCCTATGCAATATTGCTCTTTACAACATTGAGCCTTGCTTCCATCACCAGTCACAACCACAACTGTGATTTGTTTTTGCTTTGGTTTCATATCTTTATTCTTTCTAGAGTTATTTCTCCACTGATCTATAGTAGCATATTGGGTACCTACCAACCTGGGAAGTTTATCTTTCAGTGTCCTATCTTTTTGTCTTTTCATACTATTCATGGGTTTCTCAAGGCAAGAAAACTCAAGTGTTTTGCTATTCCCTTCTCCAGTGAGCCACATTTGTTAGAACTCTCCAGCATGACCTGTCCATCTTGGCTCGCCTTACATGGCATGGCTCCTAGTTTCATTGAGTTAGACAAGGCTGTGGTCCATGTGATTAGATTGGTTAGTTTTCTGTGATTGTACATAGATTTTCTATGTATTATTTATTTCAAATTACCAAAATATTCTTGTGCCTATTGAAATTAAAGAAAATATAAATGAGAATCTACTTAGTACAGTACTTGGCAGATACTTAGAATTCCTTTTATTATTACCATTAAAATTATGTATTCCCTAATAAGATTTATAAAAGGAATAAGGCATACTTTACAGTGATATATGTGATCCTTAACCTCCTTGAAACTTATGGCTTAGTAGGAACGTCAGATAAACAACAAAGTAGATAAATAAATAATGTGATAGATCAAGTATTGGTTTTGTTGAAAATACATTAACAAGAGCAAAATATGCAGTGTAGTGGCTATTTTTTTTTTACTGAAACTTTTATATGTACATAGTTTAAACTCTCTCCTCTCTCTTTCTCTCTCTCTCTCTCTCTCTCTCTCTCTCTATATATATATATATATATATATATATATACCCAGTTTCCCCGTTAGTCAGTCTCTCCCACCAAGAAGCTTCCATAAGCCTCTTATCCTTCTCCATCAGAGGGTAGACAGACTGAAAACCACAATCACAGAGCACTAACAAATCTAATCACATAGACAACAGCTTTGTCTAACTTAGTGAAAATATGAACCATGTCACGTAGGGCCACCCAAGATGGACAGGTCATGGTGGAGAGTTCTGACAAAACGTGATCCATTGGAGAAAGGAATGGCAAAACACTTCAGTATTCTTGCCTTGAGAAACCCATGAACAGTATGAAAAGGCAAAAAGATAGGACATGAAAGAAGAACTCCCCAGTTTGTTGATCAGTGATCAGTGCAAAGAAATAGAGGAAAACAATAGAATGGGAAAGACTAGAGATCTCTTCAAGAAAATTAGAGATACCAA
>NW_024075574.1:0-2328 GCF_014754425.2 Oryx dammah
ATCGCTGGGTCAGGAAGATCCCTTGGAGGAGGGCACGGCAACCTACTCAAGTATAATTGCCCAGAGAATCCCATGGACAAAGGAGTCTGACAGGCTGCAATTCATAGGGTTGGATAGAGTTGGACACAACTTAGCATGCAAGCATAATAGCAGCTGGGTATTTCGGATTTTAGCCTGGTTTGGTGTAGCAGGGTTATTTTTATTCTTTTATGTTTCCTGTGCGCAAGACACTGTGCTCCTTACTCAGGACAAAAGAGGAAAGGAAAAGAGGTGCAAAAACAAATGACACAGTTGTGGTCCTAATCGGAATTGTTAATACACTGCTCTTTTCAAGGGTTCCATCCTCTGCTTTGCTCACATGTTCCAGATAATCTCATCTAACTCCCAGACTGCAGATACCACCTAGACAGTAATGTATTTGTTCATTCAACTTTTCACTTAAAGATTAACTGAAGAAAAAAAATATGTTCAGAATTATTTCTATAAGACTTGATGTTGCAGGAGAAACAGACACTAATAATCATATAATTATGCAGATGACACCACCCTTATGGCAGAAAGTGAAGAAGAACTAAAGAGCTTCTTGATGAAAATGAAAGAGGAGAGTGAAAAAGTTGGCTTAAAGCTCAGCATTCAGAAAACTAAGATCATGGCATCTGGTCCCATCACCTCACGGCAAATAGATGGGGAAACAGCGGCTGACTTTATATTTTGGGCTCCAAAATCACTGCAGATGGTGACTGCAGCCATGAAATTAAAAGACACTTATTCCTTGGAAGGAAAGTTATGACCAACCTAGACAGCATATTAAAAAGTAGAGACATTACTTTGTCAACAAAGGTCCATCTAGTCAAGGCTATGGTTTTTCCAGTAGTCATGTATGGATGTGAGAGTTGGCCTATAAAGAAAGCTGAGCACTGAAGAATTGATGCTTTTGAACTGTGGTGTTGGAGAAGACTCTTGAGAGTCCCTTGGACTTCAAGGAGATCCAACCAGTTCATCCTAGAGATCAGGCCTGGGTGGGTGTTCATTGGAAGGACTGAGGCTGAAGCTGAAACTCCAATACTCTGGCCACCCCATGAGAAGAGCTGACTCATTGGAAAAGACCTTGATGATGGGAGGGATTTGGGGCAGGAGGAGAAGGGGACAATAGAGGATGATATGGCTGGATGGGATCACTGACTCAATGGATATGGGTTTGGGTAGATCCCCGGAGTTGGTGATGGACACAGAGGCCTGGTGTGCAGCGGTTCATGGGTTCGCAAAGAGTTGGACACAACTGAGCGACTAAACTGAACTGAACTATGTATTTACACACTATAATTATTAAGGGGACAAGTCCAGCTTGCTATGAGAAAATAAAATAGTTCAGTGGTTCCTAAACCCGTTTGCTATCATGCTGTTAATGCACCTGTATCTCTAATGACTGAATGATTGAGGAATTGACTAAATTCTTCAATCTTCACTTTTTTCTTTTTTTTTTAGTGCTAAAATTAGAGACCACTTGACCTGAATCCTTTCTTAATGTCTGGGAAGTTCCATAAAAAGGCCTTATCAAAAATTGCCAAATTATATGTGTTATTCTTTTTCTTAGATGTGACTCACTTAACAGATAAACTCAAGACAAATATTGTTAATTCCTACATTCCTTTTTCAAAGTTTGTGCTTTTCGTTTTTTCATTGAGGTATAACGTAAAGCATACTCAAGCGTACAGGTCAATGGCTTTTTAACATAAAGACACTGGTAGCAATGAGATCTTTAATAACATTTTAGAAATGACCACTATCTGTTGCAGGGATCCGATTCAAGTTTCTGCAACTCAGAGAAACAGAAGAAAACGCAATGACATACAGAAATACCTGATTCATTGGGACTCAATAAGTGACTGTTATTTTCACTGGTCTGTTAAGTCTACAGACTGGGGGCACCCGGGTTTCTTTGCTGGGCAATCACAACGGGGATTGTCTGTGTGCTCTGCAGTCTTCACACAACCAGATACGAGGGATGATTGCAGCCCATGTGCCACATCCACCAGCAAGCAACATCCTTTACAGCACCCTAGCCCTGCCCCCTTCCCCAGAGGCCTCCCACAAGGCTCTAACCCAGGTGTTAGGCCCTAAAAGACCAGGCTGTGAGGGTACCCAGCTGGAGTAGGTAGCTCAAATTGAGTAGCGAGCTTCCCAGGACAGCAGTGGCGGGCGTTCTCAGGCTGGAGGAACAGCTTGCACCTGGGAGCCTGCCGTGGCGCCTCCCACCCCTGCCCCGCCCCCCCCCGCCCCCCCCCCCCACACCCCGGCCCATTCCCGCCCAACCCCTCCCCCCCCCCC
>NW_024075575.1:0-2328 GCF_014754425.2 Oryx dammah
GTTCCGGGCGAACAACCTCTGGGGCGTTGGTCGGACCCGGCTGGGCCTGGAGCCACCGCCTCAGCCGGACATCTGGCCCCACGGTGAGCGCCACTCACCCCTCGCCTCTCCAGGTCACCGAGAGTCGAGAGCGGCAGCCCTAGCCCGCAGCTCCCGACTTCCTACGGGTGGCGGGAAATACCAATCGCGCCTCTCCCCGCCCCTCCCACCATCCGGACAGCTTGCAGCAGCCATAGGGCGTCCAGCCCCCTTACCCAGAGGTGCAAGAGACCCCAAATAATGCGCGCTCGTGGGACCAGCCCTTCTCCTGGCGCGCGCGGTGCGTGCTCCGCTTTCCTTTGCGCGCGGGACGAGCACGTCTTTCCTGTGGGCGCAGGGTCAACTGGCAGTCTCAGCGCGAGATCTCCTTTTGCCCACGCTGCAGGGCGAGAGCTCTCCTTGAACATGCCGGGCCCCTCGCCATCTCCGGGGCGTGCCCGCACATCCTGCGCGCGCGGTGCGGAGCGAGACTCCGGTTCCTGGGCGCTGGGGGTCAGCCCTCCCCGCTGGTACGTGAGGCGCGAAACCCCACTTCCTGACCAAGCGGCTAGAGCACCCCGTTTCCTGCGGGCGGCGGGGCAGGAGAACCCTCGTTCCTACGCCTGCCGTTAAGCCCTCCCCAGCACGGGCGGCGCGAGGCCCCCCGTTTTCTGCCCACGCTGCAAGTTGCGAGCTCTCCCTTCTTGCGTGCGCAAGGCCTCATGCCGCAGGCGACAGAGCCCCTCTTCCTGGGCGTACGGTATCAACCTTCTCCTGTGCGCGCATAGCACAATGCGAGCCCCCACTTCTTGAGTGCTCCAGACCTTCTGGCACTCGTGGTGCAAAACCCCACTTGCTGCACCCACGGCGGGGCTGAGCCCCGGGCGTTCCTGCGCGCGTGCGGGGCCAGCCCTTCCCCGGAGTGCGCGACGTGAGGCCATCCACATTCCTGCTTGCGGGGTGCAGGGCGAGCACTCCGGTTCCTGCGCGCGCTGCGCAAACACCCCTGAAATCTTTCCTGCCCGAGTGGACCATCCCTCCCCCCAGCACAGGTGGCTGGAGCGCCCCCTTCCTGACCACGTGGCTCGGTGAGAGCTGCTGCTTCCTGGGTGCGTGGCTTGAGCCCCACTTTTTTTGCGATCACGGGGCCCCCGAGTACGGGTGTCATTCCCCGCACACGAAGGGTTCCCTAGTCGAGGGCCCTGTTCCCTCAACTCCCACGAAGGGGGTCCCCACTCGTGGGCCCTGCAGCCTCCACTGGGCATAGAGGGGTTCCTACGTGCGGGCCATGTTGTCAGGAGCCGCCTTAGGCATTACTGACAAATGGAGGCAAGGCCCTAAACCCTCTCCCTTTGTTCGGTAGGGAGTGACCAGAATGAAGGAGTTAGGCTCTGTGATTCTGACTTTTTTTTTTCCTTTCCTCGGCTGAGTTGACTGAAGAGAATATGAAGGTGCTTATTTTTTTTGAGAGGAGCATGAGAAGGCATAAAGTCTTCTGCAGCTGTGCTCCAAGAATAATTCATAAAGTTAATCACTGACACTTGTTCAAGGACATTTACAAAAGACTGTTCCAGGGTGAGCATGGAGGCCGCAGCTTTAGACCATGGGAGGGATTCCTATCTGAAGCCTACTTGTGAGAAAAGTGTTCATGGCAAAGGAGTTTGCTGAGTTTAGGGTTTAGGAATAATTAAAATAGAAGCTAAAGATTTAAGGGACGCTGTAATGGTAGCATATTCTACTATATCTTATAGAGATTAGGGACTTTAGAGATATTTATAGCTAGAAGCCCTTTCTAAGAAATAGTGAGCTTAGGATACTAGGGGCAAATAAGGCTTAGAAAGATAAGAATTAAACTGAGGAATGCGATTTGGAGCTCAAACATTAGCATGAGTTACAGTGTATTCACAAGGACACATGAGAAAAAGTAGATAAGAGAATCGCTGAGGAAGGAACTCCTTTTGAGGGGCAACAATGATTTTTGGAGAAAAATAAATCTGGGTCTCTGGGGACTAAAAATATCAAACCTCTGACCTAATGCTTTTGTAAAAGTATAAAAGAGAATCATAAGCTTGAAATAAACAGGCAGTCCAAAAAAACGGAGAGGATGCTTCAGTTTTTTGCCAGCACCGTCCATCCCTTCAGGTTGAATCCCTGGCTGCTGGAGCTGGACTTTGGCAAGTGGCGCCCAAACAGGGGACACTGAAGGGTAAGTAGTTTAAGATTGTAATTCGGGTCATTTAGGATTGTACCTGTGGTTGGCCAGCACCCCTCTGCGCCCTCTGCAGTTTAGGCAGAGTGAGGAGGGTACAG
>NW_024075576.1:0-2328 GCF_014754425.2 Oryx dammah
GCTGGGGTCAGTCGCTGGACCTTCCACACACTGGGAGCCACTGGGACTCCTAGAAGCTCCCTGAGAACAAGGGAGACAGCGGAGGGGACTCAGGCTGACCCAGCTCTGTCCAGACCAAACCTCACTGCTCTGTAAAATCTGCCACTATGCCAGTGTAGCCCACACAGGAGAGGGACCAGCAGTCACAGTCAGCGTGGCTCTTTTTTGGTCAAAAATGCTGAGGCTCAGCTCCAGAACTCCAGACACCTTTCCTTTCACCAAGGGGTCCACTCCCCTGCTGTGAACCCAGGACAGAGGGCCAGCTCTTACCTTGACCACCCACCATGGTGCTGAGAAGGAGGACACAGAGTCCCCGCAGGGAGAGGTGTCTGCCCAGAGCCATCCTGACCCCACGTCCTCAAGGTCACAGTCCCAGCTGCAGGATCAGCCTGTGAGGAGGCGTCAGGGTGTCGACCGGGATCTATATAGACCACCCCTTACACCCTCCCTTCTGAGAGCCAATAGCGACACCTCTCACCATTTCAGGCACTTTCGGAGGCTGCATCTGCCCCTTTCTGAAGCTCAAACACCAATAAGCTTCTGAATCTTCCACATCTCCTTATATGAGCAACACGGTCCTTTGAGCTCCTGCTTCAGTGGTCCTGAGAGCCAGGCCCCCTGACCAGGGCTGGAGTAGAAAAGTCACATAAAATAACTATAAGTACCATTCCTTCCTCTGATTACCTTGGCCAATCCCTAAGAAGTGTAAGATCTTGCAGGTCAAGTTGTGGAATTCACTGGACCACCGGGAATAACTTAAGTGATATCTAGCATTGATCTTCCCCAGCACTGAGCTCAGCGTCAAGCAGAGTACTACAAGAAGGCTTCAAATACAAGAACATTTCTTGGGTGTCGGGAGCCAGCGTGAGGAATCCCACCCGTGACAAGGTCATGCGGAAGGAAGCCTGACAGAACGCAAGGACGTGTTCGGCTTCCAGGATTCCCCCTGGAAATTCCTGAGCATCCACCCACCAAGACCAGAATCTGCCTGCTTTACTATGTTATGTTTTCCACCTACTCTTCCGTCATTAACAGGGGACTGTCCCCCCACCACCTTTTTCTGGAAAAAATTAGAGCTTTTAGATAATAAATCTCCTGGGCATAATACGAGTGTTTCAATCCAAAAACCCCTCTGATGGCTTTCTAGCCTGCCTGCAGGACTCGTACAGCTGTGCATGTGATTGTTTGAGGCCTCCCCGACTGTGGGAGGCACAGGAAGCTTAAAACATCCTAGGAATGTCGGGGCTTCTGAGGAGTCAAAATCATTAGAATAGGACTCATTAAAGGTTTCATTTGTTGAGCCAATACTTGCTGCCAAATTTTCATATCTTTTATTTTTAGGTATAGTTGGTATATAGAAAAACAGGTAGTAGACCTGGTATTAGCAACACTAGACCTTTGAGTTAAGTACCTTCTTTGTTATAACCCACTGCACCTTTTTCTATAGGAATGTAACTATTTTGTACTTTGAGGGTGATGCAGAGTAAAGAAAAATCACTTCTAGGGATAAGGAGTTTTCTGGACAATTATCCAGGAAGAGAGCCATAAAAATGTTAACAAGCCTCTTGGCCAGAAGATAATGTAAACCACCTGAGACCTTTTGTATACGGGAGGGCATGCAAAAAGAAGGCCTTGTCTCAAAGAGGGTCAGGACTGCTGCCCCTGCATAACTCTTTTTCTTTATGTACAACTTGGGGTATATAAGCTGATTTTGAAAAATAGTTTTTGGAGTCTTGCACCGATGCTGGGCTTCCCCATGTCGTTCTTTTCTTTTTCTGGCTGAATTCCCACCTGGAGCAGGGAGGCTCATCATGTCTACTTATTTGTCCCGGCTTCTAAGATCCATAAGAGAGAGAGCCCAAGGCGGGGCACTCTCCGATATTCAAACAGATGCCGGTGGCCTAACGTAGATGGTGCAAGTTCCTTGTCTGAAACTTTATTGGTCTTCCACATAATCCAAGTTATTCAGCCTCTTCTCTCCACCTAAATTTCCTACTATATGATTTTCTTCCTAATCTAATCTTATATTAATAAACAAATAAGTTTTCCTCACGCCAACGCCGTCCCCGCTTTGAATTCCCTGGATCCACCGGGGCTGGACCCTGGCACTTGGGCGAGCAGAAAATGAGGACAAGGATTTCAGGAATTCACAGGCAACTGTGGAGAGGGTGGGGAGGGAACCATTAAGTTGAGTGGATGAGATTGCAGGTCTCTTCTCAGAATGATCTGGAGACTGGGTCCCGGAGAAGGTGCCTGTGCGCTCAGTTGTGTCCTACTTTTTGTGACCCC
>NW_024075577.1:0-2327 GCF_014754425.2 Oryx dammah
TCGTGGTCGTGAAGTCGCTCAGTCGTGTCCGACTCTTTGCGATCCCATGGACTGTAGTCTACCAGGTTTCTCTGTCCATGGGATTTTCCAGGCAAAAGTACTGGAGTGGGTTGCCATTTCCTTCTCCAGGGGATCTTCCTGACCCAGGGATTGAACCCAGGTCTCCTGCATCGCAGGCAGACGCTTTACCCTCTGAGCCACCAGGGAAGCCCATTATAAGAACAGTTAAGGTAATGAACATATCATTACCCACAAAAGTTTTCTCATGCTCCATAATGATCTCTTCCTCTTGTCCATCCCTAATGCACATGCAACTATTGATTTGTTTTATTTTATAATTTATTAGTTTGTTTTATCTAGAATTTTATATAAATGTAATCAGTATGAGTTTTGGTTTTTTCCCCCTACCTTCTGTCAGTAACCATAATTGTTTCAAGATTATTTACTGTTTGGGGAACTATCCATATGTTATTCCTTTTTGCTGCTGAGTAATATTTCCCTGTGTATGAATGTTATACAGTTGTTTATCTGTCAATTATTAACGAACATTTAGGTCATTTCCAGGTTCTTTCTACTAAAAATAAAGCTTATTTGAAGCAAAAAAAGGAAAAAAGTATCTTTAGTGACTTCACAGAGGCAGTTTCCTTGCAAAAGAAAGGCAGCTCCTCAAGAACAAACCTCACCACTCTTATTACCTCCATGGTCTCTCTCTCTCTCTCTCTCTCTCTCTCTCTCTCTCTCTCTCACACACACACACACACACACACACACACACACACACACACACTTTCATATTCAGTCATGTCTGACTGTTTGCCACCCCATGGACTGCAGCCCACCAGGCTCCACTATCCACAGGATGCTCCAGGCAAGAATACTGTAGTGGGTTGCCATACTCTCCTCCAGGGCATCTTCCCAACCCAGGGATCAAACCCATATCTTTTATGTCTCCTGCATTGGCAGGCTGGTTCTTTACCTCTAGTGCCACCTGGGAAGCCCATGAGACCTACCTACTAAACCTTTTTCTTAAAGCTAATGTCAAATGTATAAAGCTTGTTTCAAAATATAGAAGAGAAAATAGATAATTCCTAATTTTCTGAGTTTAGCAATGATTGTGACCCCCAAGGCAGAAAAGCACAAGAAACTGAAATGGTATATTAATCATAGTTATATATATAGAGAGAAAAGCAAGAATTCTAAATAGAGTATTGGCAAATCATAATCAACAAACAATAATGATATCATTTCCAATGGTTTAATCTCAAAACTGTAAGGATAGCACAATTAAAGGAAATTTACCAACAAGGTGAATCCACCAAAAAAATCTGTCTAAATGAATGGTGACTCAGATGGTAAAGAATCTGCCTCCAATGAGGAAGACCCTAGCTCGATCCCTGGGTCATAAAGATCTCCTGGAGGAGGGCATGGCAACCCATTCCAGTATTCTTGCCTGGAGAATCCCATGGACGGAGGAGCCTGGCAGGCTACACTCCAAGGGGTCACAGAGAGTAGGACATGACTGTGAAACTAAGCGACTAAGCACAGCAGGGCACCACTGAATGATATCCAGCAATCACTCATGATTAAAAGAACTTTCATAAATATATAGCATACACCTATATCAAATATTGGTACAGTATAACATGCACAGTCTAGAATAATGTACATTCAATTCAGAAATTTAAAAAGTTATCTCTTATCGCCACTGCTCATCGACATTTTCCTCAAGGTTTTAGCCACTGCAATAAAACCAGAAAAAAAAAGTGGAGAATGGACACAAAAGCTATAAACTATGAAATGAAATATTACTTGCCAAGGATCTGATCATCTATATAACCAACTCAAGATAATCAACCAACAATTAGAACTAAAGCGAGAATTCAAAAGTGCCTAAATACAAGCTACACACACACATACAATTAATGGTAACATTGTATAGCAATGTACGTGTAAAAATAAAAAAGTTAATTCGTAACATCAACACATTTTTAAGCGCAGGAAGGGCTGAAAATAAGACTATCAAATTTTAAATGGAGGCACTTGAATGGACGTGAATGAAGCTGAGAACTATGAATTTTTAAACGGCCTCACGTCACCTTCACAGCAGAAGCCTTCTTTCTGCTCTCCAATCGAAGGAAGTCAGCCACTTCCGGACTACGAAAAAATATATTTACGCTGGCGTCTGGGCGGGACTTCCAGCCTCGAGGCAATTGCACCCACTAGTTTTAGTTCCGGTTCACTCGGAAGTGCCGGACGGAAGCTGCTTCTCTGCCGGCGCCTCCGCACCGCACCGCACCGCACCGCACCGCACCGCACCGCACCGCACC
>NW_024075579.1:0-257 GCF_014754425.2 Oryx dammah
CACCATGACCAAGTGGGCTTTATCCCAGGGATGCAAGGATTCTTCAATATCTGCAAATCAATCAATGTAATTCACCACATTAACAAATTGAAAAATAAAAGCCATATGATTATCTCAATAGATGCAGAGAAGGCCTTTGACAAAATTCAACATCCATTTATGATAAAAACTCTCCAGAAAGCAGGGATAGAAGGAACATACCTCAACATTATAAAAGCTATATATGACAAACCACAGCAAACATTATCCTCAATGGT
>NW_024075579.1:357-1400 GCF_014754425.2 Oryx dammah
GCCACAGCAATCAGAGCACAAAAAGAAATAAAAGGAATCCAAATTGGAAAAGAAGAAGTAAAACTCTCACTGTTTGCAGATGACATGATCCTCTACATAGAAAACCTAAAGACTCTACCAGAAAATTACTAGAGCTAATTAATGAACATAGTAAAGTTGCAGGATATAAAATCAACACACAGAAATCCCTTGCATTCCTATACACTAATAATGAGAAAGTAGAAAAAGAAATTAAGGAAACAATTCCATTCACCATTGCAACAAAAAGAATAAAATACTTAGGAATACATCTACCTAAAGAAACTAAAGACCTATATATAGAAAACTATAAACACTGATGAAAGAAATCAAAGAGGACACTAATAGATGGAGAAATATACCATGTTCATGGATCGGAAGAATCAATATAGTGAAAATGAGTATACTACCCAAAGCAATTTACAAATTCAATGCAATCCCTATCAAGCTACCAGCGATATTTTTCACAGAACTAGAACAAATAATTTTAAGATTTGTATGGAAATACAAAAAACCTCGAATAGCCAAAGCAATCTTGAGAAAGAAGAATGGAACTGAAGGAATCAACTTGCCTGACTTCAGGCTCTACTACAAAGCCACGGTCATCAAGACAGTATGGTACTGGCACAAAGACAAGAATATAGACCAATGGAACAAAATAGAAAGCCCAGAGATAAATCCACACACATATGAACACCTTATCTTTGACAAAGGAGGCAAGAATATACAATGGAGTAAAGACAATCTCTTTAACAAGTGGTGCTGGGAAAACTGGTCAACCACTTGTAAAAGAATGAAACTAGATCACTTTCTAACACCGCACACAAAAATAAACTCAAAATGGATTAAAGATCTAAATGTAAGACCAGAAACTATAAAACTCCTAGAGGAGAACATAGGCAAAACACTCTCCGACATAAATCACAGCAGGATCCTCTATGATCCACCTCCCAGAATTCTGGAAATAAAAGCAAAAATAAACAAATGGGATCTAATTGAAATTAAAAGCTTCTGCACAACAAAGG
>NW_024075579.1:1500-2324 GCF_014754425.2 Oryx dammah
GGATGGCTAACAAACACATGAAAAGATGCTCAACATCACTCATTATTAGAGAAATGCAAATCAAAACCACAATGAGGTACCACTTCACACCAGTCAGAATGTCTGTGATCCAAAAATCTGCAAGCAATAAATGCTGGAGAGGGTGTGGAGAGAAGGGAACCCTCCTACACTGTTGGTGGGAATGCAAACTAGTACAGCGACTATGGAGAACAGTGTGGAGATTCCTTAAAAAATTGCAAATAGAACTGCCTTATGACACAGCAATCCCACTGCTGGGCATACACACCGAGGAAACCAGAATTGAAAGAGACACATGTACCCCAGTGTTCATTGCAGCACTGTTTTTAATAGCCAGGACATGGAAACAACCTAGATGTCCATCAGCAGATGAATGGATAAGAAAGCTGTGGTACATATACACAATGGAGTATTACTCAGCTGCTAAAAAGAATACATTTGAATCAGTTCTGATGAGATGGATGAAACTGGAGCCGATTATACAGAGTGAAGTGAGCCAGAAAGAAAAACACCAATACAGTATACTATCACATATATATGGAATTTAGGAAGATGGCAATGATGACCCTGTATGCAGGACAGCAAAAAAGACACAGATGTGTAGAGCGGACTTTTGGACTCAGAGGGAGAGGGAGAGGGTGTGATGATTTGGGAGAATGGCATTGAAACATGTATAATATCATGTAAGAATCGAAACGCCAGTCTATGTCTGATGCAGGATATGACACGCGTGGGGCTGACGCGCGGGGATGACCCAGAGAGACGTTGTGGGGAGGGGGGTGGGAGGGGGGTTCATGTTTGGGAAC
>NW_024075580.1:0-2324 GCF_014754425.2 Oryx dammah
TAGCACGGACATGGAGATGGGGTTGCCGCTGAATCTGAAGGTGGTGACCTGGGAGCAGCGGCTCAGGGAGGGCAGGAGGGCGCTGAACTGGGAGTCCATGATGCCACACTCGTCCAGCTCCAGGTCCTGCAGGGTGGCCGAGGTCCTCTCGATCAGGACCTGCAGGGGCTCCAAGCTGAGGCTGGCCAGGTTGACCCCGCTGAGGTCCAGGTCCTTCAGCAGGCTGACGGTCAGGCACTGTGACAGGTATGTCAGTTCTGACTCCAAAAGCAGACAGTTGTTGATCGACAGGGTCTCCATAGGGGTCTTCAGGATCCTGGGGAGAGACAGGACAATCAGTCCCAGGGGCATAGGTGGCAATCAGAGGCATGTGCGGAGGAGAGGCCTGATTCATGAAAACACAGGGCATCTCACTGGCTTGGAGCTAGCCTCTCACCTTCTTGACTAGAAGGCAGAGGGTCTTCCAGGGGGAAGGTCTTGCTCAGATAGGTATGACCTCCCCCTGCACAAAATGATGAACTCTTTTCAATGTGGGAAAGAAACCATAAACAAATGTCATTTGCCTATTTCAGCTTACTAGTAATTGGTTAGCAGGAATTAAGGTGTTTCTACAGGACACGGCTAGTTGAAGTCAACAGCAGATTGGATGCAGTGGACATGGGCTGGTGGATACCAGCAGTTACACATGATCCCTGGGTGAATATCCCCCAGATATTCAGGGGTCACAGACTGTTCATCACCACCTACAATTCTTTTTTCTTTCTTTCTTTCTTCTGGTTTCTCAGTGAACATATTTATTCCTAATGCTTGGAGTTTGCAGCTGCCAAAATGGGAATCAATGAAACTGATTTTACAGACAGACTAGGCTGCATCCTCTCAGCTTTTATCAAGGCAGAGCGATAACCTGTTACTGAGGATTTCCTATGTATTCAGAAGTCTGGGAGGAAAATAACAATTGTAATTTGAACTTAAAGCTAATGGAGCCACTTGAACAATGATGCTCATTGACTTTTTCTCTTCTCTGGACTGATAGGAGCCACAATGTTCCCCTCCTGATGCCTCTTTGTCATCTCCAGAATCACCCACTTCCCATAGCTCACCTCGACCCTAAAATAACTAAGGACAGAAGTGGCAGGTGGGAGGGAGAAACAGAGCTTCGGACTTCTAACCTGACACCTGATGGACCAATGGCTTTCTCTCTTAGTTATCTGTCATCATCTCAGCTAAGACATCACTCTCTCAGAAAGAACTCCCATGGGCATCACACCTGACCACCACTATGTGGACTCCCAGCAAGAAGTCTCCCTTGACAACATCTAACGTAGGCCACAGCTCTGACCCTGACCAGGGAGGTGACCCGACAGGACGCCCAGGGACAGAGCGGTGGCGGCACTGTGAGGACTTCCCAGTGACCCGTGCACCCTGGCAATGTCCCCAGAGGGCACAAAATGAGAGAGGCCTGTTCTGGACTGTGGAGCTGGCACCACCCCTCACCTGAGCACGCGGTGCAGGTGGCCCTCCAAGAAGGTGATGGAGTCCAGGTAGAGCTCCTGCAGGTGGGGCAGGTTCAGGAATTGGGTGGTGAGCTGGCCAACCCAGTGCTCCTCCTTGTCAGGGGTGGTGTGCGGCAACACGTGGACATGAGACAGCAGCAGTTGACACAAGTTGCCCATCCGGACCAGGTGCAGCAGGAACCTGCCCAGTGTGGCCACCTTCCAGGTGCAGTTCACCTCCAGGTCCTGGACGGTGTCCAGCTGCACCAGCCTCAGCATCCTCCTGATGCTCTGCACGGGGATGCTGAAGATCCGCAGCTTCTGGCAGCACAGGTGCAGCAGGCTCCTCCTCTGCTTGGCCTTCTTCAACAGGTAGCTGAGGGTCTCGTCCAGGGTGTCCTCCTTGAGGCACAGGTCGAGCAGCACCTCAACAGGGGCCCGTGCCGGCATCAGCCCCGCCTGCGCCTCCATCCTGTGCATCTTCTGCATGGGCTGGGCCGGCTCGGGCTCCAGCAGCGAGCAAACGCTGGCCTTGATGCCACACCACAGGGCCCAGAAGTCCTGGTGCGCATTCCAGTGCAAGTCCAGCACCTGCATCTTCCACCACCTGCGGGGCCACGGGGCACACACTGAGCTGTGCAGAGGTCGGCGGGCACCGGGACCCCGCGAGGGCTCTGCACTCCACATGCCACAGCTCCTCTGGCCTCCCGGCCCACCTTGGTCCCCTCTTTAAGGGACACTGGGGGAGGGCCACATGCCTTTTGTCCCCTCTGCCCCTCAACTAGTCCTGTACACCCGAACGCCTCTTCCAGGTGATCCTCCTGCCCTGGC
>NW_024075581.1:0-2324 GCF_014754425.2 Oryx dammah
AATAACTCCAGAAAGAATGAAGGGATGGAGCCAAAGCAAAAACAATATCCAGTTGTGGATGTGACTGGTGATAGAAGCAAGATCTGATGCTGTAAAGAGCAATATTGCATAGGAACATGGAATGTCAGGTCCATGAATCAAGGCAAATTGGAAGTGGTCAAACAAGAGATGGCAAGGGTGAATGTTGACATTCTAGGAATCAGCGAACTAAAATGGACTGGAAAGGGTGAATTTAACTCAGATGACCATTATATCTATTACTGTGGGCAGGAATTCCTCAGAAGAAATGGAGTAGGCATCATGGTCAACAAAAGAGTCTGAAATGCAGTACTTGGATGCAATCTCATAAACGACAGAATGATCTCTGTTCGTCTCCAAGGCAAACCGTTCAATATCACAGTAATCCAAGTCTATGCCCCAATCAGTAACGCTGAAGAAGCTGAAGTTGAACAGTTCTATGAAGACCTACAAGACCTTTTAGAACTAACACCCAAAAGAGATGTCCTTTCCATTATAGGGGACTGGAATGCAAAAGTAGGAAGTCAAGAAACACCTGGAGTAACAGGCAAATTTGGCCTTGGAATGTGGAATGAAGCAGGGCAAAGACTAATAGAATTTTGCCAAGAAAATGCACTTGTCATAGCAAACACCCTCTTCCAACAACACAAGAGAAGACTCTACACGTGGACATCACCAGATGGTCAACACCGAAATCAGATTGATTATATTCTATGCAGCCAAAGATTGAGAAGCTCTATATAGGCAACAAAAACAAGGCCAGGAGCTGACTGTGGCTCAGATCATGAACTCCTTATTACCAAATTCAGACTGAAATTGAAAAAAGTAGGGAAAACCACTGAACCATTCAGGTACAATTTAAATCAAAACGCTTATGATTACACAGTGGAAGTGAGAAATAGATTTAAGGGCCTAGATCTGATAGATAGAGTGCCTGATGAACTACGGACTGAGATTCATGACATTGTACAGGAGACAAGGATCAAGACCATCCCCATGGAAAAGAAATGCAAAAAAAACAAAATGGCTGTCTGGGGAGGCCTTACAAATAGCTGTGAAAAGAAGAGAGGTGAAAAGCAAAGGAGAAAAGGAAAGATATAAGCATCTGAATGCAGAGTTCCAAAGAATAGCAAGAAGAGATAAGGAAGCCTTCTTCAGTGTTCAATACAAAGAAATAGAGGAAAAGAACAGAATGGGAAAGATTAGAGATCTCTTCAAGAAAATTAGAGATACCAAGGGAACATTTCCTGCAAAGATGGGCTCCATAAAGGACAGAAATGGTATGGACCTAAGAGAAGCAGAAGATATTAAGAAGAGGTGGCAAGAATACACAGAAGAACTGTACAAAACAGATCTTCACGACCCAGATAATCATGATGATGTGATCACTAATCTAGAGCCAGACATCTTGGAAAGGGAAGTAAAGTGGGCCTTAGAAAGCATCACTATGAACAAAGCTAGTGGAGGTGATGGAATTCCAGTTGAGCTGTTTCAAATCCTGAAAGATGATGCTGTGAAAGTGCTGCACCCAATATGCCAGCAAATTTGGGAAAGTCAGCAGTGGCCACAGGACTGGAAAATGTCAGTTTTCATTCCAATCCCAAATAAAGGCAATGCCAAAGAATGCTCAAACTACCACACAATTGCACTCATCTCACATGCTAGTAAATTAATGCTCAAAATTCTCCAAGCCAGGGTTCAGCAAAACGTGAAATGTGAACTTCCTGATGTTCAAGCTGGTTTTAGAAAAGGCAGAGGAACCAGAGATCAAATTGCCAACATCTGCTGGATCATGAAAAAAGCAAGAGAGTTCCAGAAAAACATATGTTTCTGCTTTATTGACTATGCCAAAGCCTTTGACTGTGTGGATCACAAGAAACTGTGGAAAATTTTGAAAGAGATGGGAATACCAGACCACCTAACCTGCCTCTTGAGAAATATGTATGCAGGTCAGGAAGCAACAGTTAGAAGTGGACATGGAACAACAGACTGGTTCCAAATAGAAAAAGGAGTACGTCAAGTCTGTATATTGTCACCCTGCTTATTTAACTTCTATGCAGAACATCATGAGAAACGCTGGACTGGAAAAAACACAATCTGGAATCAAGATTTCTGGGAGAAATATCAATAACCTCAGATATGCAGATGACACCACCCTTATGGCAGAAAGTGAAGAGGAGCTAAAAAGCCTCTTGATGAAAGTGAAAGAGGAGAGTGATGGAAACAGTGTCAAACTTTATTTTGGGGGGCTCCAAAATCACTGCAGATGGTGACTGCAGCCATGAAATTAAAAGATGCTTACTCCT
>NW_024075582.1:0-2321 GCF_014754425.2 Oryx dammah
CAGAGGAATCCCGACAGGCCCCTCGCAACTCGCATGGAGACTGGCCTGTCCTGAGGCCACAAGGGATTGTCCCAGAGGTCCCCGTCGTAACTCGAGAAGGTCCCGCCGTAACTCGAGAAAATCCAGGAGGTTCTCCCCTCCAGGCGAGATGAGTCCCTTTTCCGCTGAGGCGTCTCGAGGCAAATCACCCCTTCCCTCTTGAACTTCGAAAGGGTCCTTCACACCCTTGCTGCAACTCAAGAAGTTCCCGGACATACCCGCCTCCACTCCAGCGGAACACCGAGGGTCCCGCCCACATCAAGAGGAGCCCCGTTTCCTCCTAAAAGCTGGAGATGAGGGTTCCTTTCCCTGCTTCGTCAGGAAAGGATTCCCGGCTTTGCTGTCCCATCTCGGAGGCGGCACTCTGCACAGGAAAATCGAGAGGAACTCCAGGGTTCGTGCCACCATTCCCAATGTGCACAAAATGTCTCAGTCCACTACAGAAGAACCTGATTTCCCTGCACTTACTCGACATACACGCCGAGGATCGACTCACACTACAGTGCACGTGTTACAGACCTATCGGAAAGCCTCGTGGGAAAGCCTCCAAAGAAAGCCACAGATTCCTGTATCAAGGCGCCGGGATGCCTGCCACGGCTGCTCCAGCTCCTGAGGAAAGCGGACGTGCATGTCCCCACTCGAGACGAGGACTGACTCCCGTGTGGAGCCTCCAGAAGGACCCCAAGATCCATGTTAGCATTGGAGAGGAATCCTCAGGTTCCGTCATAGACTCCACACGAGGTCTTAGGCCCCGGCACTAACTGCAGAGGAATCCCGACAGGCCCTTACAACTCGAATGGAGACTGGCCTGCCCTGAAGCCACAAGGGAGGGTCCCAGAGGTCCCCGTCGTAACTCGAGAAGGTCCCGCCGCAACTCGTGAAAATCCAGGAGGTTCTCCCCTCCAGGCGAGATGAGGCCCTTTTCCGCTGAGGCGTCTCGAGGCCAATCACCCCTTCCCTCTTGAACTTCGAAAGGGTCCTTCACACCCTTGCTGCAACTCAAGAAGTTCCCCGACATTCCGGCCTCTACTCGAGAGGAACACCAAGGGTCCCGCCCACATCAAGGGGAGCCCCGTTTCCTCCTCAAAGCTTGAGATGAGGGTTCCTTTCAATGCTTCTTCGGGAAAGGATTCCCTGCTTTCCTGTCGCCACTCAGAGGAGGCGCTCTCCACAGGAAAGTCGAGAGGAACTACAGGGTTCGTGCACTATTCCCAATGTGAACACAACGTCACAGTCCACTCCAGAAGAAACTGATTTCCCTGCACTGCCTCGATATGCACGCCCACGATTGACTCACTCACAGTGGCACGTGTGACAGCCCTGTCGGAAAGCCTCGTGTGAAAGCCTCCAAAGAATGCCACAGATCACTGTATCAAGTAGCTGGGAAGCCTGTACGGCTACTCCAGCTCGTGAGGAAAGCTGACGTGCATGTCCCCACTCTAGACGAGGACTGACTCCTCTGTGGAGCCTCCAAAAAGACCCGATGATCCATGTCAGCACTGGAGAGGAATCCTCAGGTTCCCTCATAGACTCCACACGAGGTCTTAGGCCCAGGCACTTACGGCAGAGGAATCCCGACAGGCCCCTCGCACCTGGCATGGAGACTGGACTGTCCTGAGGCCACAAGGAAGGGTCCCAGAGGTCTCCGTTCTAAGTCGAGATGGTCCGGCCATAACTCGAGAAAATCCACGAGGTTCTCAACTCCAGGCGAGATGAGGCCCTTTTCCGCTGAGGGGTCTCGAGGCAAATTACCCCTTCCCTCTTGAACTTCGAAAGGGTCTTTCACACCCTTGCTGCAACTCAAGAAGTTCCCTGACATGCCCGCGTCCACTGGAGAGGAACATCGAGGGTCCCGCCCACATCAAGAGGAGCCCCGTTTCCTCCTCAAAGCTCGAGATGAGCGTTCCTTTCAATGCTTCTTCGGGAAAGGATTCCCGGCTTTCCTGTCGCAACTCAGAGGAGGCGCTCTCCACAGAAAAGTCGAGAGGAACTCCAGGGTTCGTGCAACCATTACCAATTTCCACAAAATGTCTCAGTCCACTCCAGGAGAACCTGATTTCCCTGCACTTCGTTGACCTGCACGCTGAGGATAGACTCAAACCACTGTGGAACATGTGACAGCCCTGTCGGAAATCCTCGTGGGAGAACCTCTAAAGAATGCCACAGATCCCTGTATCAAGGCGCCGGGAAGCCTGCCACTGCTGTTCCAGCTCGTGAGGAATGCGGACGTGCAGTTCCCCACTCGAGACGAGGACTGACTCACCTGTGGGGGCTCCAGAAGG
>NW_024075583.1:0-2321 GCF_014754425.2 Oryx dammah
ACACACACACACAATGAGAATCAGACACACTCACTCTTCGAGAGACACACACTGAGAGGGAAAATAACACACTGAGAGACACACATATTGAGAGACACAGAGAGAGACAGAGAAATTGAGAGGAAGACACACACACAGAAACACCCTCATCCGGGAAGACACACACACACACACACACAAAGAGAATCAGACACACACACACTGAGAGAGACACACACTGAGAGACAGGAAAAAGACACACTGAGAGACACACATACTGAGAGACACACACAGAGACAGAGAAATTGAGAGGAAGACACACAGAGAAACACCCTCTTCCAGGAAGACACACACTCCTGAGAGAAAGACACACACACAAAAAAAATGAGAAGCAGACACACTCACACTGAGAGAGTCACGACTGAGAGACACACACAGAGACAGACAGAGACATACAAATAGAGCCACACACTCACTCATAAACAACCTCACCCAGGAAGAGACACACACTCCTGAGAGCAAGACACACACACAATGAGAATCAGACATACTCACACTTCGAGAGACACACACTGAGAGAGAGACAAAAACACACTGAGAGACACACACAGAGTAACACCCAGATAGGCAAAATGACAGGGACACACATTGAGAGACATTCTCCTCCAGGAAGAGACACACACCAGATAGCAGGACACACAGAGACAGAATCATACACACTCACACTGAGAGACACACACACACTGAGAGAGACACACATTGACAGAAAGAGAGAGAAAAACACACTGAGAGAACCACATACCGAGAGACACATATAGAGACAGACAGAGACAGGCAAAATGAGAGGAACACAGACAAAAAGAAACATTCTCATTCAGGAAGAGAAACACATTCCTTACAGCAACACACACACACACACACACCATAAGAAACAGACACACATACACTGAGAGAGACACACACAATGAGAGAGACACACACTGACACTGAGAGAGAGGAAAACACACTGAGAGAGACACATACTGTGTGACACACACAGAGACACACAGAGACAGCACACTGAGAGGAAGTCACACAAACAGAAACACCCTCATCCAGGAAGAGACACACAATCCTGAGAGCAAGACACACTCACACACAATGAGAATTAGACACACTCACACTGAGAGACACACACACATTGAGAGAGACACACACACTGAAACAGAGCCAAAGCACACAGAGAGGCACACACAGAGAAACGCAGAGGTATGCAAAATGAGAGGGAAACACACACTGATAGACTTACACATCCAGAGGGAGAAACGCACACACACACACGAAGAACAAGCACGTTCACAATGAGAGACACACACTGAGAGAGCCATAAAATGAGAGAGAGCAAAAACCACACTGAGAGACACACATACTGAGAGACACATGCAGAAACATACAGAGACAGGCAAATGGACAGGGACACACACATTGAGAGACATTCTCCTCCAGGACGAGACACACACTCCAGAGAGCAAGACACACAGACACAGAATCATACACACTCACATTGATAAAGACACACACACTGAGAGAGACAACCTGTGACTGAGGCAGAGGGAAAAGCACACAGAGAGAGACGTACTGAGAGACACACACAGAGACAGACAGAGACAAACAAATAGAGCAACACACACACACAGAAAAAACCTCACCCAGGAAGAGACACACACCCTGATAGCAATACACACAGACACACACACAATGAAAATCTGACACACTCATTCTTCGAGAGACACACACTGAGAGGGAAAATAAAACATTGAGAGACACACATATTGAGAGACACAGAGAGAGACAGAGAAATTGAAGGGAAGACACACACACAGAAACACCCTCATCCAGGAAGACACACACACACACACACACACAATGAGAATCAGACACACACACACTGAGAGAGACACACACTGAGAGACAGGAAAAAGACACACTGAGAGACACACATACTGACAGACACACACAGAGACAGAGAAATTGAGAGGAAGCCACACAGAGAAACACCCTCTTCCAGGAAGAAACACACTCCTGAGAGAAAGACACACACACAAAAAAAATGAGAAGCAGGCACACTCACACTGAGAGAGACACGTACTGAGAGACACACACAGAGACAGACAGAGACATACAAATAGAGCCACACACTCACTCATAAACAACCTCACCCAGGAAGAGACACACACTCCTGAGAGCAAGACACACACACAATGAGAATCAGACATACTCACACTTCGAGAGATACACACTGAGAGGGAAAAAAACACACTGAAAAACACACATATTGAGAGACACAGAGAGAGACAGGGAAA
>NW_024075584.1:0-2320 GCF_014754425.2 Oryx dammah
CCGTGTGCACCAGCCCCAAGCATCCTGTATCCTGCATCGAACATAGGATGGCGATTCGTTTCTTACATGATAGTGTACATGTTTCAATGCCATTCTCCCAAACTATCCCACCCTCTCCCTCTCCCTCTCCCTCAGAGTCCAAAAGTCCGTTCTGTACATCTGTGTCTCTTCTGCTGTCTCGCATACAGGGTTATCATGACCATCTTTCTAAATTCCATATATATATGTGTTCGTCTACTGTATTGGTGTTTTTCTTTCTGGCTTAACTTCACTCTGTATAATCGGCTCCAGTTTCATCCATCTCATTAGAATTGATTCATATAAAGTCTGCAAGCAGTAAGTGCTGGAGAGGGTGCGGAGAAAAGGGAACCCTCTTACACTCTTGGTGGGAATGCAAACTAGGACAGCCGCTATGGAGAACAGTGTGGAGATTCCTTAAAAAGAACTGCCATATGACCCAGCAACCCCACTGCTGGGCATACACAGCGAGGAAACCAGAATTGAAAGAGACACATGTACGCCAGTGTTCATCGCAGCACTGTTTATAAGAGCCAGGACATGGAAACAACCTAGATGTCCATCAACAGATGAATGGATAAGAAAGCTGTGGTACATATACACAATGGAGTATTACTCAGCCATTAAAAAGAATATACTGTCTTTCTCTGTCTGACTTCCTAAGTATTCTTTTTAATGCTAGTGTAGATTCAAGTATTTACTTAACTTCGTTTTCAGAACATTTGTTGCTACTCTATAGAAATGTGATTGACTTCTAAAATATTTGTTTTGCATTCTGCCGCCTTTATATTAATGCTAATACTTGTGGTTTTCTTCAAGATTTTCTAGATACAAAAGTATGTCATCTCCAATAAAGTTTGACTTTTTCCTTTCCATACTGAAGGTTGTTTTTTTTTTTCTTTTTCTTTTTTTTGGAAACAAGAGCAACAATTCCTTTTTGTTATCTGATTGCTCTGGTTATAGAACTGCCAGTATAATATTGAGCCAGAGTTTGTAATAGACTTCCTTGTGGTGTTCCCCATCTGAGAAGGAAAGCTTTCAGTTTTTCGTTGTTAAGTATGATGTTAGGTGTGGGTCTTTTACAGGTAGCCTTTGATTGAGAAAGTTCTCTTCTGTTCTTAGTTATTAAGTGCTTTTGTAACCCCTGTTATGCAAAGGTGCTAGATTCAGGGAAATGCTTTTTCTGCAGGCAGATGTGTTTTTTGTTTCATTGTTTTACAATGGCATCATGTTGATTGATTTTCATATAATGAACCAACTTTGCATACCCCCGTAAATCCCATGTGATCATGGTGTACAATCTTTTTTATATGTTGTTAGGTGTTGTTTGCCAGTATTTTGTTAAGGACTCTTTCACCTGGGGTCATAAGGGATATCGGTTGTGTGTGTGTGTGTGATGTCTCTGTCTGATATTGGGATGAGAGAAATACTGGCATCAGTTTGCCTGCTGTGTGGGGAAGAGACCTGTGGAGTAAAGGATGAAGCATTATTGGATTTAATTTTAGCCAGGATTAGAGGGAGAAATTTAGGATATATCAGTGTGGAATTGGGGTGAGATTATCAAGAGAGTTCATTCTCTATTTCCTAGGCCTGTGTTAAGTGCTTGACATTGAATTACGCTGTTTGTTAACTGTGTATAGATACTTTCTACTTTGAATTTGCTACCCATTTTCTTTATTAAGATTTATGAAATTAGAATTTGTGAATCAGTTGTAATGTGCATTTAAGAGACATTTTCTTCCAATTTTACTACAAAACAAGATGCCATTGAATAGCTGATGCCTTTCAAAAAGAGCTGTTAACCTTAAGTCTAAGAAATAAGCATGTGTGTCTTTAAGATACAGAAACACGTTTAAAAGTTATAAATTTGCCCAAGAAGATGCAACTGGTGTGTGGTTAACTTAGCATTCCAACTTAATCTCCTTTGACTCCAAAGTCCATGTTTCTCAACACTGTACCATAATGCTTTTGTAAAACTACTCGTACGTTACATGTGATTTCACCTGATGATCAGTAGTGATGGTGTATTTTTTTTTCTTTCTTTTTTTAAACAGAAGAGATCAAGGTAATCCTGGGAGAAAGCTATGATTCTAGCGTGATGTAGACTTCTGGTCATAGGTTTTTCAGCTGTCATCCAGTCTCTTTGACACTCAGTGTCTTTGTCTGTAAGATAAGGGTGTTTATAACTAACCCTAGAGTTTTGGAGATGATCAAATTGCACATTTTTTCTGTACGTAACTAATACGTAGTATGTTTATACTTAGGTGGCAGTTTGTATAAAGGAAGCGCTGGGACTTGTGGC
>NW_024075585.1:0-2319 GCF_014754425.2 Oryx dammah
AAAAATAAAGCTATTGGGCCTTGCTCACCAAAGCAGCTTAGTCTCCCTGTATCAATCATTCTCTCTCTCCCTCTCCCTCCCTCTTTTTATCAGGCTGATCCCTTGGAGCATAGAGGCTCCTTGCATTCACTTATCTGCCCGGGTTTCTAAGACCTGAACGGGAAGACGTTCTGCGTCTTCACTCCCTTGGGAGACCGGGAAGGCACCTGTGGCCTCCGTGAACAGGGCAAACTTCTTGTCGCAAAGCTTTATTGGCTTTCTATGCAAACCAAGGAATATCAGCCTCTTTCTCTCCTATATTTTCTTATCTACAGTATTCTTTCCTTATGTCTCTAAATCATCTGCTGACACCGTTTTTCCTTCAGTTTCCCCTGGATCCTTCAGGGGCTGGACCCTGGCAGACCACTTACCATTTTGAAAATTTTATAATGAGCTGATTTTCTAGGATGCATATATAGAATATATATTTTGTCTGGTCGGTCTTTTAGCAGTTTGCTTATCATGTGTATCACATTATGGTTTAATGCATGCTCCAAGACAGAAATGCTTACGCTGTGGAGAAGAGGGGCACCAAAGTGAAATCATAGAGAAGGCTTTAGTGCCAGTTTCAGAGAGAAAATGCTCATCTCTCAGATGATCAGGTCAATAGGATTCAAACCACTAACAACACACAGCTTAGCTAAAAGGAAGTGTAGGTTCCCTCTATGGAACTTAATAAATTTCAGTGCAGGCCTGTCTTCATCCTCTCATTTCCATTCCTTAAATGTTCCCAGTCAGTCAGCAGGCAGCTCAAAATATGGACAATGGCTGGGCACTCGTCGAATTCAGTGAAGACTGGAAGAACAGAGAATCTTTCCCAGGTCAGGAACAGAATGCTACAGGTGGGTGATATGCCGGACAGAATTGGAAAGGAGAATGTAGGGGAGATTTCTGAGCTACGATCTGGCTTTCTGAGGTGGTGGCAGATGCTTCAGACGTGTCTTCAGACCTTGGGGACATATTTCCAAATTTAATAAAGAAATGTAGCCGCTGGTCTCCGAGCTTTACGGTTAATGCCTCAGCGTACTAGACTAGACCAAGTGCAGTGTCACCACTTAGAAATTTAGGATATTTAGGGAGTTCTGTGGAATGTGTGACAGACTGGCTGTATCAGACTTGTTCCAACATTTTGAATACTTCATAGCGCTGGAGCCAGGACTCAGCTATAGTGGTTGGATCTTGTAAGCATTATTCAGTTCAGTTCAGTTGAGTCGCTCAGTCGTGTCCGACTCTTTGTGAACCCATGGACTACAGCACCACAAGCTTCTCTGTTCATCACCAGCTCCCCACCAGCTTGCTCAGAGTCATGTGCATTGAGTCAGTGATGCCATCCAACCATCTCATCCTCTGTCATCCCTTTCTACTCCTGCCTTCAGTCTTTCCCAGGGTTAGCGTCTTTTCCAGTGCATCAGTTCTTCGTAGCAGGCAGCCACACTGTTGGAGCTTCAGCAGTCCTGCCAATGAATATTCAGGACTGATTTTCTTTAGGATTGACTGGCTGATCTTCTGGTGATCCAGGAGACTCTCAAGAGTCTTTGCCAGCACCACAGTTCAAAAGCATCAATTCTTTGGCTTTCAATTTCTTTATGGTCCAGTTCTGACACCCATCCATGACTGTGGGAAAAGCCATAGCTTTGACTGGATGGGCCTTTGTCGGTAGATAATGTCTCTGCTTTTAAATGTGCTCTCTGGGTTTGTCATAGCTTTTCTGCCAAGGAGCAAGTGTCCTTGGATTCCATGGCTGCATTCAGCATCTGGAGTGATTCTGGAGTTGAGGAAAGTGAAATCTGTCAGTGTTTCCACTGCTTGCCTTTCTATTCAGCATGAAGTGATGGGACCGGATGCCATGACCTTTGTTTCTTGAATGTTGAGTTCTAAGCCAACTTCTTCACTGTCCACTTTCACTTTCATCAGTACAGACTCTTTGGTTCCTCCTCACTTTCTGACAAATGGTCCTCATATCTGAGGTTGTCATATGTACATCTCATAGGCATATCTGTGATTGATATTTCTCCTGGCTATCTTGATTCTGGGCACTGCTTCATCGAATTCAGCCTTTCGTATGATGTACTCTGCATATAAATTAAATAAGCAAAGTGGCAATATACAGCCTTGAATTACTCCTTTCCACCAATTTAGGAACAGTCCATTGTTCCACGTCTGACTCTAACTGTTGCTTCTTGAACTGCATACAGATTTCTCAGGCAGCAGATAAGGTGTTTTGGTGTTGGTGTTTCCTTAAGCATTTTCCAGTTTGTTGTGACCCACACAGTCCAAGGC
>NW_024075588.1:0-1094 GCF_014754425.2 Oryx dammah
GCTTGAGGAAGTGCCCGGTATGCGAAGCCGGGTTGGCCGCGACCTCTTCCGGGGTGCCGGTTGCGATGATCATGCCGCCCTTGGAGCCGCCCTCCGGGCCGAGGTCGACGATCCAGTCGGCGGTCTTGATCACGTCCAGGTTGTGCTCGATCACCACCACGGTGTTGCCGTGGTCGCGCAGGCGATGGAGCACGTCGAGCAGTTGCTGGATATCGGCGAAGTGCAGGCCGGTGGTGGGTTCGTCGAGGATGTACAGGGTCTTGCCGGTGTCGCGCTTGGACAGTTCGCGCGACAGCTTGACCCGCTGCGCCTCGCCACCGGACAGGGTGGTCGCCGACTGCCCCAGCTTGATGTAGGACAGGCCCACGTCCATCAGCGTCTGCAGCTTGCGGGCGATGGCCGGCACGGCATCGAAGAAGGCGCGGGCATCCTCGATGGTCATGTCCAGCACCTCGGTGATGCTCTTGCCCTTGTACTTCACTTCCAGGGTTTCGCGGTTGTAGCGCTTGCCCTTGCACACGTCGCAGGGCACGTAGATGTCCGGCAAGAAGTGCATCTCCACCTTGATCACGCCGTCGCCCTGGCAGGCCTCGCAGCGCCCGCCCTTGACGTTGAAGGAGAAGCGCCCCGGGCCGTAACCGCGCGAGCGCGACTCCGGCACGCCGGCGAACAGCTCGCGGATCGGCGTGAACAGACCGGTGTAGGTGGCCGGGTTGGAGCGCGGCGTGCGGCCGATCGGGCTCTGGTCGATGTCCACTACCTTGTCCAGATGCTGCAGGCCGTCGAACGAGTCGTAGGGCGCCGCTTCCAGGCTGGTGGCGCCATTCAGTGCGGTGGCGGTGATGGGGAACAGGGTGTTGTTGATCAGCGTCGACTTGCCCGAGCCGGACACGCCGGTGACGCAGGTGAGCAGGCCGACCGGGATCTCCAGGTCGACCTTGCGCAGGTTGTTGCCGCGTGCGCCCTTGAGTTTCAGCGTTTTCTTCTTGTCTCGCGGAGTACGCGTGGCCGGGTACTGGATCTTCTTGCGCCCGGACAGGTAGCTGCCGGTCAGCGACTCGGGATCGGCCATCACCTGGTCGGGTGTGCCCTGG
>NW_024075588.1:1194-2315 GCF_014754425.2 Oryx dammah
GATGTACATGACGCCCACCAGGCCGGCGCCGATCTGGCTGGCCAGGCGGATGCGCTGCGCTTCGCCACCGGACAGGGTGTCGGCGCTGCGATCGAGGGTCAAATAGTCGAGACCGACGTTGACCAGGAACTGCAGGCGCTCGCGGATTTCCTTGAGGATCTTCTCGGCGATCTCGCCGCGGCGGCCGGTCAGGTGCAGATCACCGAAGTAATCGCAGGCATCGCCCACCGGCAGGCCGGTCACCGCCGGCAGGGTCTTCTCGCCGACCCAGACGTGCCGCGCTTCGCGACGCAGGCGCGTGCCGCGGCAATCGGGGCAGGGCTGGGTGCTGAGGAACTTGGCCAGTTCCTCGCGCACGCTGTTCGACTCGGTCTCGCGATAGCGACGCTCAAGGTTGGGGATGATGCCCTCGAACGGGTGCGAGCGTTTGACGATATCGCCGCGGTCGTTGAGGTACTTGAAGTCAACGCTCTGCGTACCGCTGCCGAACAGGATCACCTTCTGGTGTTCGGCGGCCAGTTCGTCGAACGGCTGCTCCAGGCTGAAGCCATAGTGGCTGGCCAGCGAGCCGAGCATCTGGAAGTAGTAGACGTTGCGCCGATCCCAGCCGCGGATGGCGCCTTCGGCCAGGGTCAGCTCGCCGTTGACCAGGCGCTTGGCGTCGAAGAACTGCTTCACGCCCAAGCCGTCGCAGGTCGGGCAGGCTCCGGCCGGGTTGTTGAAGGAGAACAGCTTGGGTTCCAGCTCGCTGATCGAGTGGCCACAGTGCGGGCAGGCGAAGCGCGCGGAGAAGATGATCTCTTCGCCTTCTTCATCGTCCATTGGCGCGATCAGGGCGATGCCGTCGGCCAGGCCGAGGGCGGTCTCGAAGGATTCGGCCAGGCGCTGCTGCAGATCCTCGCGCACCTTGAAGCGGTCCACCACCACGTCGATGCTGTGCTTCTTCTGCTTGTCCAGCTTGGGCAGCTCGTCCAGTTCATGCAGCTTGCCGTTGACCCGGGCGCGGACGAAACCCTGCGCGCGCAGCTCCTCGAATACCGAAAGATGCTCGCCCTTGCGCTCGCGCACGACAGGGGCCAGCAGCATCAGCTTGCGGCCCTCCGGCAGGGCCAGCACCTGAT
>NW_024075589.1:0-2314 GCF_014754425.2 Oryx dammah
TTCCTCTGCCTTTTCTAAAACCAGCTTGAACATCTGGAAGTTCATGGTTAACATATTGCTGAAGTCTGGCTTGGAGAATTTTGAGCATTACTTTACTAGAGTGTGAGATGAGAACATTAGTAGAGCCTTTAAAAAGTGTATAGCATGTTCTGAGAATAGAAATCCAAGAATTGAAAGGCAAGGGTATTGAGGGATAAAACCCAACTAGGAGTCAAGGGGCTTAGGTTTAAAAGAATCCAGGGTTCTCAGAAATGTCTCACCCCTTACATTTAAAAATACTAATAGTAAGGTTCAGTTTCCAAAATTTACATTTAACTCTCCTGTGTTGAACAGTCCCTCTTTTTGTTCTCCCTCCCTTCAGGACTGTGTTTATTTAGCAGTGGAGGCCCCCAAAACATCTGCATTTCTCTGTCATGGGACAACTATCCACTTCTACCTGATCTGAAATTCTCAAAATTCAAGTCATTGGTGCCACCTTAGTGGTAGGTATCATATCTGTTAGATAAATCAAGATCATTTCCTCACGTCTAATGGTTTCCTAAATTTGCTCATGTCAAATACATGAAATACAAAGAGATGATTCTTTTAAAAGGATAGTCTAGGGACTGCATTGGAGAAGGCAATGGCAACCCGCTCCAGTGTTCTTACCTGGAGAATCACAGGGATGGGGGAGCCTGGTGGGCTGCCATCTATGGGGTCGCACAGAGTCGGATACGACTGAAGTGACTTAGCAGCTAGGGACTTCCTCAGTGATCCAGTGGTAAAGACTACATTCTTTCAATTCACAGGGTGTTGTTCAATCTCTGGTCAGGAAAATAAGATCCCATATGCTATTGCTGCTGCTGCTGCTGGTGCTGCTAAGTCACTTCAGTCGTGTCCGACTCTGTGCGACCCCATAGACGGCAGCCCACCAGGCTCCCCCGTCCCTGGGATTCTCGAGACAAGAACACTGGAGTGGGTTGCCATTTCCTTCTCCAATGCATGAAAGTGAAAAGATTGGGTATAGCCAAAAAAATAGCAAATAAATAAAGAACATTCTGATTTGGATGTTAAGAGAAAGGGGAGAATACCACCCGTTCTCCACCTAAAGTCAGATTTCTAATCACATTTTCAGAATATCTAAATCAAGTGGTTCTCAGAGGTCACTAAACCCACCATGGAAATGAACAGGTAATGGTATCTTCTTTACTTCTCTCTGGAGTCAGTGGAGAATGGATGAGAAGGAGTGTTCACGTGTATCTTCTTCAAGTGAGTCTCTAATAAGTAATCTCCACTACTTACCAACTTCCTTTTGTGGGTTCACCTTTGGATACTAGCAACTCTCCTGCAGTATAACTGCCCTGGATAGTCCTAAAACTGAGCAAGCAGAACTCACAGCTCCTAATCAGAAATCAACTTCATTTTTCCCAGTGCCTTTCTGTGGGATTGTTTCTGTGGCTTAGTTTCTCAGTTGTTGCCACATGGACTGCAGCCCACCAGGCTCCTCTGTCCATGGGGGTTCTCCAGGCAAGAATACTGGAGTGTGTTGCCATGCCCTCCTCCAGAGAATCTTCCCAACCCAGGGATCAAACCCAGATCTCCCACACTGCAGGCAGAGTCTTTGCCATCTGAGCCACCAGGGAAGCTCAAGAATACTGGAGTAGGGATAGGGTAGCCTATCCCTTCTTCAGGGGAACTTCTCGACCCAGGAATTGAACCAGGCTATCCTGCATTGCAGGCAGATTCTTTACCAGCTGAGCTATCAGGACTAGGTATCAATATTTCCCTGACCTTGGAAAACTTTAGGGCAAGTTCCATGACTTTGGTAGTCACTTTTAGGTAACGAAAAGTTTCCAGTTATTTTGAGGCAATAGATCTGATAGATAGAGTGCCTGATGAACTATGGAATGAGGTTCGTGACATTGTGCAGGAGACAGGGATCAAGACCATCCCCATGGAAAAGAAATGCAAACAAGCAAAATGGCTGTCTGGGGTGGCCTTACAAACAGCTCTAAAAAGAAGAGAGGCGAAAAGCAAAGGAGAAAAGGAAAGATATAAGTATCTGAGTGCAGAGTTCCAAAGAATAGCAAGAAGAGATAAGAAAGCCTTCCTCAGCAATCAATGCAAAGAAATAGAGGAAAACAACAGAATGGGAAAGACTAGAGATCTCTTTAAGAAAATTAGAGATACCAAGGGAACATTTCATGCAAAGATGGGCTCAATAAAGGACAGAAATGGTCTGGACCTAACAGAAGCAGAAGATATTAAGAAGAGGTGGCAAGAATACACGGAAGAACTGTACAAAAAAAGATCTTCACGACCCAGATAATCATGA
>NW_024075590.1:0-2314 GCF_014754425.2 Oryx dammah
TACCCTACGGATGCTGACCAGGCGTCTCACACTCAACCAGAGCAAGTGATTGAATTCCTCTTCCCGGAGCGTCTTCCTCCCACCTCCCTTCTCTCAGTAACACACAAACAAATACCTCATCTGTCAACTTCCCGAATCAAAGGTCTGAATCTCGGGGCCCCATGGGACGGGGCAGCCTTGGAGTCCGAGGAGAGGCAGAGGAAAAAGGAAAACGACCAAAGCACCAGGGCAGTGGAGAGGCCACTAGATCGATTTGGTTTTTTTTCCTGCGCTCTTCTGACTGTGCCTGGGTGCAGAATTGGGTTGGGCCCAAGTCACAAACTGGCCATGAAGATTTCTATGTGTGTGTTTAAATACATTAGGTTCCACAGGAGAGCTGGGTGGGGGCCGGGTGTCAGGGGCCTAAGAGGCCCTTTCCCCGAGCTGGATTGTCCCACTGTCCCCCCCAGGCAGGAATGCTGCTGGAGAGAAGAGCCCGCCCAGAATAGAGACAGGAGTGGGCAAAAGCAGCCTGAGGCCTGTGAGTCCGGTCCCGGGCCCTCACAGGCCGCCCCGCCGAGCAAGGCCCCATGCGAGTGGGGACCCCAGAAACCTTCCCTTTAGCCCACAGGCAGCGCTTTGGCTGCACCACGCTCCAGTCCGTACCGATACCTGCTGGCGGAGGTGCCAGAACTGCCAGCCGCTCACCTGCCTTAGGCAGTTCCCGGATTAAGCCTGAGGAGGCGAGCCTGAGGGGACAACGCCTCCTCAGGGGCACCGCCTCAGCTCCCCTTACAGGAGAGCCAGCTGCCTCCGATGATTGGCTGACAGGTGTCAGCGTCTGCAATATGATTGGCCAGCAGGACGAATTGCGCACCTGCGCAGGCGATGGACACCCCCGCCCACCACTGCCATCAAAAAAAAAAAAAAAAAAAACGCTTGGGGCGTGGTCAGGCTGAATCTGAACCTCAAGGGTCTTGGGTCAAGATTGCTCAGCTCACTGAACCAGAAGAAAGAAAAAACAGATGGCACAATCGCCAGGCCACAGGGCTGAGAGCAGCCTCCGAGTCTATCAGGGGAGTCCAGTGATGGTGTCCAGCACTCACAGCCCTCACGGGTGAGGTCCCTTAAGCAAGCTCCTTGCTTAAGGAACGTGATAGTACAGTGGACCTTGAAGCCCCTCCTCTTGGAAGTACATTTCAGTCAATGCAGGGCAGCCTGCCACTGTTTTCGCATAGTCTATTTGAGCTGAGATGGAGCTTTACTTTTTCTTCTTATTCTTCTTTTTAATTTTAGAGCTTTACACTTTAATGACTGAGGAAAACCGAAAAGAATTTTATTTTCTAACGTGAAAATTGTGTGAAATTCAATTTTCGGAGTCCTTAAAGTTGGAACAGGGACTTGCCAGTTTCTTTGGATATTATCTCTGGCTGAAAACCTAATTAATCGCCAGTGATCATATTCGCAAAGCCTAAGTTATTTCTTTTTTGGCCCTTTACAGAGTCTTCTTTAAATAGCCTGTTCTGCTGGAAGTCTCCTCGCAGTCATATGGGAGAATAAAGTTTTGGTTTTGTTACAATATTTTCTTCTCTATTATATTCATTTTTCATTCTTTACTAATTTCATTCCTTCTTATCAGTATAAGTTTGTTCTATTGCTCATCTTTACAACTTTTTGAGATAAGTATTTGTAACTCTCATTTCTCTTACATCTAATGCTATAAGCTTACCTTAATTTGTTGTTGTTGTTCAGTCCCCTGGTCATGTTGGACTCTGCAACCCCATGGACTGCATGCAGCACACCAGGCTTCCCTGTCCTTCACTGTCTCCTGGAGTGTATACTCAAACACATGTGCACTGAGTTGGTGATACCATCCAAACATCTCATCCTTCACTGCCCACTATATCTCCTGCCCTCAGTCTTTCCCAGCCTCGAGGTCTTTTCAATGACTTGGCTTTTCACATCAGGTAGCCAGACTATTGGATCGTCAGCTTCAGCATCAGCCTTTCCAGTGAATATTCAGAGTTGATTTCCCTTAGGATTGACTGGTTGGACCTTGCTGTCCAAGGGGCTTTCAAGAGTCTTCTCCAACACCACAGTTCAAAAGCATCAATTCTTCGGCACTCCACCTTCTTTATGGTACAGCTGTGACATCCGTACATGACTGCTGGAGAAACCATAGCTGTGCCTAGATGGACTTTGTCAGCAAAGAAATGTCTCTGCTTTTTAATATGCTATCTAGGTTTGTCATAGCTTTTCTTCCAAGGGCCACATATCTTTTAAGCTCATGGCTGCATTCACCATCCACAATCATTTTGGACCCCAAGAAAATAAA
>NW_024075591.1:0-2310 GCF_014754425.2 Oryx dammah
TAAAACCACATTGATGGTCTTCAATTCTCCAAATGAAGTGTTCCCTCTCTCTCACAGTTGTGACTTCCCTTGGCTGAGACCAAGGTGCCTGCAGTGGAAATGGTGAGATGGTTGGATTTGGGGGAAATGAGGAAGTGGAGCCAAGCGATGGATTCAACGTGGGATCTGAGAGGGGAGAGAGGAGTCAATGCTAGTCTCTGGGTGTGGAGACTCAGCACCTGGGGTGAATGGGGAAGACGGAGGCAGAAGGGAAATGGAAGGGTTTTCTTTGAAGTCTGTCACCTTTGCAATGACTGGACTTGTTTTCCGTGATGACCTTGTCCTTCACTGTGGAGGAACCCTTCCCACTCCTGTGTGGGGAGACCTTCAGTTTAGGGCTGCCTGGTTGAGGCCATCAGTAAAATCACAGGGAGGTCCCAACAGGATATATAAACTCAGCCACTTGTTTATATCTTGGTGCGAGCTGGTTGTGGTTGCTGATTCCTCTGGTAGGAATGGCAGGATTAGACCTTAGGGGACTAAGGGACTTGCATCTCCCAGCTTCAGAGTTGGGGATTGTCCTCTGTGCTCCATCCACCCCAGGTGTAAACCTTATGTTTTGTTCTAGAGCTTCTGACCACCAGTTGGTTTTTAATTCAGCAAATCATCACAAATAACCTTTGATTTTTGAATCAGTTTTCCTTTTTATTGCTTTCTTTAGAAATACAGGCATACCTTGTTTTATTGCAATTCCCAGATAATGTTTTTTGTTTTGTTTTGTTTTTAATAAAAAGTTCGTGAAGCAAGTCGAGAAAATCTACAGGTACCATTTTTCCAACAGCATTTGTTCCCTCCATGTCTGTGTCACCTTTTGGTAATTCTCACAATATGTCAAACTTTTTCACTATCATTACATTTGTTATGGTGATCTGTGATCAGTGATTTTCAGTATTACTTGCTGAAGTCTCCAATGATGTTTAGTATTTTTTAGCAATAATTTATCATTATTACTTTGCTTATCTTATTTAATTTTATTTTTTTAATTGAAGAATAATTGCTTTACAGGATTTTGTTGTTTTCTGTCAAACATCAACAAGAATCACCCATGGGTATGCCCATGAGCAATAAGTTATTTTTTAAATTAAGGTCTGTACATTGTTTTCTCAGGCATAATGCTACTGCACACTTGCTAGGCTACAGTGTAGTCTAAACATAACTTTTGTACAGGCTGGGAAGCCATAAATTTTGTATAACTGACTTTATTGTGATATTCACTATACTCTGGTGTTCTGAAAGTAAACCCCCAATATCTCTAAGGGATCCCTGTACCTCTTTCCTTTCTGGAAAGCAGGTGACTGTCTGTTCTGAAAGCTTTAATATGGACATGAAACGAGTCAACCTGTTGCAAAATGTGATGCTGCAGAGGGCAGGCAGCCAGCTTCAGGGAGGGGCTGGAGAAATGACAGATACTGATGAAGGGCATAACCGACAGGGTTGCCACCACGAAGTCCTGTGGTTCTAGGTGCTGAAGGTGTTATTTAGTTGCTAAGTTGTGTCTGACTTTTGTGCCACCCCATGGATGGTAGCCTGCCAGGCTCGTCTGACCTTGGGGATTCTCCAGGCAAGAATACTGGAGTGGGCTGCCATTTCTTGTAAAAAGTAAATTTTGTTGCATTGGTGAACATATTTGCACAAAGGCAGAAGGGTATGGTTTGTGTGTGTGTGTGTGTGCATTCAATTTATTTTAGATTATATTTTCTCTTCACATAAAGGGTATGGTTTTGTTTTGTTGTTGTTCAGTTGCTTAGTCATTTCTGACTCCTGATGACCCAATGTACTGCAGCACACTAGGCTTCCCTGTCCTTCACCATCTCTTAGGGTTTGCTTAAACTCATGTCCATTGAGTCAGTGATGTCACCTAAACATCTCATCCTGTGTCGTCCCCTGTTCCTCCTTCCCTCAATCTCTCCCAGCATCAGGGCCATTTCTAATGAGTTGGCTCTTCACATCAGGTGGCCAAAGTATTGGAGCTTCAGCTTCAGCATCAGTCCTTCCAATGAATATTCAGGGTTGATTTCCTTTAGAATTGACTGGTTTGATCTCCTTGCTGTCCAAGGGACTTTTAAATCTTCTCTAATACTGCAGTTCCAAAGCATGAGTTCTTCAGCACTCAGCTTTCTTTATAGTCCAACTCTCATATCCATTCATGACTACTGGAAAACCATACCTTTGACTATACAGATCTTCGTCAGCAAAGCAATGTTTCTGCTTTTTAATACACTGACTAGATTTGTCACAGCTTTTTTTCCAAAGAGTAAGTATCTTTTAATT
>NW_024075592.1:0-2310 GCF_014754425.2 Oryx dammah
TATTACAAGAAAATCTGGTACTTTCTGTGATCATACACAAATCTGTCATCGTCATGTCCAACTTTATCTTTTTATCCAGTGTCAAAAGGGAAAGGAAAGGCTGCTTGGAACAAGCACTAAAAGGAAAACAAAGCATGATTATTGGAGGTGGTCAGCTTCAGCTTTTTTAAAGGAAACTCCTGTTTTCACCTTTCCAGAGGGCTCTATGGCAAATTATTTATTCAGCTTCAGGTCTCATCTGAAGTTTAAATTAAGAATTAGTGGAGAAGTAAGAATGGAATTGAAATGTATCTTGAACCTGTCTGCTTAATCCCTGCTCCCCGCTAAATCATCTTTCATCTCTCTCAGTCTGATCCACTTTTGAGAAAGAGAATGCATTAGGGCATCCCCCGGAGAGACCCTCCTCTCTTGTCCTCTTGGCTCTGCTTGGAGAGTCTTGAGAAGCCGGCCCACTGCACAGAGTTTCTCCTCCTTCTCTGGGACTTTTCTGGCAGACCTAGCTGGCCTGAGACAACCCCTTTCCCAGGCTGTATGTCTTGCCTTGAACTGTCAAGGGGCCTTTGTGAAATGTGAGGTAGTATTTTGAAAGAGTTAGATTTGGCAGCAGACAAACTGGGTTCCAGTTCAGCTGCAGGACCAAGGGCTCCATCCTAGCTGTAATAACCCCCCGCAGTTATGACAACGAGCTAGTCAAGGGAAAATGAGATTTAAAGGACCCCTTTACCCCACCTGATGGCAGATTATCTGTGTGCTGCTCAGAGAGCCCGACAGGCAGCTAACCAGAAAGCAGCTTGTGGTGGTCTTTGGCCGGGTCGTCTCCAGCCCATCCTCCCTTCTCCTCCAGTGGCCATCTGTGACATTCCTTTTCTTTCTGCAGAGACTTTCTGGGAGCTTGGCAACTGGACTCATTGTTCTGCCACGTGCGGCCACTTGGGAGCCCAAGTTCAGAGACCCCAGTGCCTGATGGCCAACGGGCAGGAAGTGAGCGAGGCCTTCTGTGACCAGCTCCGCAAGCCACGGGCTGCGTTCCAACCCTGTAACATCCGGGACTGCCCCCCAAGGTGTGTGCAGTCACTCTTCTCTCCTTGCTACCAGTGTTTGACTTGTTTTAAAATGCATAGTAATTTCGACTGAATATCTCAGCCACTAAGATTTGTTTTATGTGCACTATACTAGGTGCTCAGCTAAGTAGTTTATGTGGATCACTTCACTGTCACCTATCAAGTCAATATCGTTCATTTTCTTTTTAAAAATATTTATTTTATTTTATTTTTTTGTTATGCTACACCATGTAACCAACCAGGGGTTGAACAAAGTCCCCTGCACCAGAAGCTCAGAGTCTTAACTGCTGGACCTCCAGGGATGTCTCCAGTGTTGTTCATGCTCTATTATACAGTTGGAAAAACTCGCCTAGGCCACACAGTTACGAGGGCCAGAATTCAAACTGGGTTAGTCTGATTTCAGAGCTTCTGGTCTTAATTGCCACTCTCACCTGCTCCCTGCGCTCACAATGTACCTTAAGAGCACAAGGAAGTTGACTTCATGGGTTCACCTCAGAGATATGGCAGTAGGCCAGCATCACAAGAGGCACTCATGAAAAGCGCCATTCCTTAGACTCTACCCCCATGGATGGTGTTGTTGTTCAGTCGTATGTCGTGTCTGTCTCTTTGTGACCCATAGACTGCAGCATGCCAGGCCTCCCTGCCCCTCACTATCTCTCGGAGTTTGCCCAAGTTCATGTTCATTGCATTGGTGATGCTGTCTAGCCATCTCATCCTCTAATGCCCTCTTCTTCTTCTGCCCTACATCTTTCCCAGCATCAGGGACTTTTCCAATGAGTCATCTGTTCTCATCAGGTGACCAAAATGCTGGAGCTTCAGCTTCAGCATTAGTCGCTCCAGTGAATATTCAGGTTGATCTCCTTTAAGATTGATTGGTTTGATATCCTTGCTGTCCAAAGGACTTTCAGGAGTCTTCTCCAGCACCACAGTTCAAAGGCATCCTCACTTCTTTGGTGTTCTGCCTTCTTTGTGGTCCAGCTCTCACAACTGTACATGCCCACTGGGAAGACCACAGTCTTGACTATACGGACCTTTGTTGGCAGAGTAATAATGTCTCTGCTTTTCAACACGCTGTCTAGGTTTCTCATCGCTTTCCTGGCAAGAAGCAATCATCTTCTGATTTCATGGCTACAGTCACCATCCACAGTGATTTTGGAGCCCAAGAAGAGGAAATCTGTCACTACTTCCACCTTTTCCCCTTCTATTTGCCATGCAGTAATGAAGCCAGAAGCCATGATCTTAGTTTTTT
>NW_024075593.1:0-2309 GCF_014754425.2 Oryx dammah
GACCCCTGATGCTGTCAGAGATGGGGTCACCCAGAGATGAATGAGAGCAGGACTCTACATGTGAAAAAGAACAGCTATTACACCAACAATAAGAGCAATAACTAAATAAGCAAAATATAAACACATTCCAAAATGACAGGAGCTAAGGATTGGACCAAGGCCTGATCCTAGCTTAACCATTTAAGAAACGCACCTTGCCCATGGTCCTGGAGATACAACAAGGCCCAGGTGACTTCTGAATCCTTGATCACAGGTCTTTGGTGGGACAAGGATTTACTGAAGGGACAAAGACAAAGGAATGGAGATGAGGACCCAGTCCAGGCGTGATCATAGGCGGTGCATGGGCAGTCCATGCCTGCCCACCAGGCGCTGATCACTGGGCACAGCCCTGTCCACACTCAGCTCCTCACAGCCTCCACCTTTCCTTCCTGCAACTGACTCAGCACAACAAATGTGGATGGATCTGGAAGGTTCTCAGTATTTCAATTTATTTCCTCTTTGAAACTTTAAGAATCCTTACCTTTATTATCTGATCCCCCTTCATGGCACCAATTAGAAAAAACAAATTCATACATACAGATTTTATTTTCAATAAGGAAATAAGACATCATTACTCAGTGCATACGAAGCAAAGACAGGGATGGAGATGGCCCAGCCCCGTCTCTGCTGGAACAGGACAGTGGATCAGGGAGGAGAACACAGGTCAGGGCAGGGGGGCGGGGGCGCGTGGTGTGAAGGTGTGGCCAGTCTCCCCAGCTTCTCAAGTTATGCTACTAGGAGCACAGACACGTTCAGATGCAGCTGCAGAAAGAGGGGTCCGGGGATCTGATGGCACATAGCGGGATGCAGCATCACTGTCTCACACTGTGAGAGAAAAGAATCAGGAACCAGTTAGGTCAGTCATGTAAGCACTCATATTTTTCACAGCCCCCCAAACGCTCACATGTCCCACTCAAAGATCCCCACCACCCACTGTGTCCCCTCTGTCCCAATCCCCCTTCCAATGTAGTCCCTCCTGGGTCTCACCTTTATGAACCGTGAGAGACACATCAGAGCCCTGGGCACTGTCATTGCCTGGGGGAGAAAAGGACCAGGACACGGTCAGAACCCACAGGAGAGAAACTAGAGAAGGAACTTTGAGGAGGGTAAGTACCCCATGGCCTTCTTCTGCACCCTCACAAGGGTCTCAGGAATCACCCCCTCCATACTTACTTGAAGCCTGGGTATAGGTCCCTCCTTTTTCACCTGTGAGAAGAAAATATCATGTGAGAGGCCAGGGAGAAGACTGAGTCATGAGATCCTAGAGCAACCCCTAGTCCTGGACCCCAGAGAACTTTCTGGAACTGTGGTCAAAACTCATGCTAGGATCGGGAACACAGAGAAGGGAGACGTGTAAGGACGGGGCCACCTGCCCTCCTGTCCTCAGCAAGGACCTCCCTTCTGACCTTCAAGTGCTGGAAATCTGGTCCCCAACTGGAATTAGGAAGGTGAAAAATTTGTTATTTCATTTTCACAATGCTTTAGAAAAGAAAAATGTTAGCATCAGCTCCAGTCTCCACATGTGTGTGGAGGGTACTTTCCAGTAACCAGGCAGGTAAACTTCTACCTCAGCTTGAAACCCCTAGTGAGACAAGAAAACTCAGGGCCCTCCCTCCCTTCCCTACCTGAGTGCTTCTTTCTCCAGATCACAGCTCCAGCCACCACAGCCACCAGGAGGAGAACCATGCCAACAATGATGCCCATGATGAGGAAGGAGGTCTGAGGAGGTTCTGTGGAGGAAAGGGATGGGGCCCTGATCTCAGGCTTCAGTCCTGATCTTGCTGAACTGAGTCCCGAAGGGCTCCTGCTTTATCTGAGAGGACGCTCCAGCCCCATCCCCCTCCTTACCCCATCTCAGGGTGAGGGGCTCCCGAAGCCCCTCATGCTGCACAAGGCACGTGTATCTCTGCTCCTCTCCAGAAGGCACCACCAGGGCCGCCCACTTCTGGAAGGTTCCGTCTCCTGAAGGCCTGGTCTCCACAAGCTCCATGTCCTCAGTCTGGTCCTCCCCATTGCGCTGCCAGGTCAGTGAGATCTCCTCAGGGTAGAAGCCCAGGGCCCAGCACCTCAGGGTGACCTCACGCTCAGAGATGGGGTGATGGGTCACATGTGCCTTTGGAGGGTCTGAGGAAGAATCAGAAAATTCAGTTTGTGTTACCTCCATGGGTCAGTGAAGCAGCGTCATGTGACCATCCTGAGAAAGGACAGAACAGTGCTTTTTTTCCCCAGCTTTACTGAGGTATACGTAACAAAAATTGTACACATTTAGA
>NW_024075594.1:0-2308 GCF_014754425.2 Oryx dammah
ACATCTGTGTCTCTCTTGCTGTCTCGCATACAGGGTTATCGTTACCATCTTTCTAAATTCCATATATATGTGTTAGTATACTGTCTCGGTGTTTTTCTTTCTGGCTTACTTCACTCTGTATAATAGGATCCAGTTTCATCCACCTCATTAGAACTGATTCAAATGTATTCTTTTTAATGGCTGAGTGATACTCCATTGTGTGTATGTACCACAGCTTTCTTTTCCATTCTTCCATCTGCTGATGGACATCTAGGTTGCTTCCATGTCCTGGATATTATAAACAGTGCTGCGATGAACACTAGGGTACACGTGTCTCTTTCAATTCTGTTTTCCTCCCTGTGTACGACCAGGAGTGGGATTGCTGGGTCATAAGGCAGTTCTATTTCCAGTTTTTTAAAGAATCTCCACACTGTTCTCTATAGTGGCTGAACTAGTTTGCATTCCCACCAACAGTGTAAGAGGGTTCCCTTTTCTCCACACCCTCTCCAGCATTTATTGCTTGTAGACTTTTGGATAGCAGCCATTCTGACTGGCATGAAATGGTACCTCATTGTGGTTTTGATTTGCATGTCTCTGATAATGAGTGATGTTGAGCATCTTCTCATGTGTTTGTTAGCCATCTGTATGTCTTCTTTGGAGAAATGTCTATTTAGTTCTTTTCCCCATTTTTGATTGGGTCGTTTATTTTTCTGGAATTGAGCTGCAGATGTTGCTTGTATATTTTTGAGATTAATTCTCTGTCAGTTGCTTCATTTGCTATTGTTTTCTCCCATTCTGAAGGCTGTCTTTTCACCTTGCTTATAGTTTCTTTTGTTGTACAGAAGCTTTTAAGTTTAATTTGGATCCCATTTGTTTATTTTTGCTTTTATTTCCAGTATTCTGGGAGGTGGGTCATAGAGGATCCTGCTGTGATGTATGTCGGAGAGTGTTTTGCCTATGTTCTCCTCTAGGACTTTTATAGTTTCTTGTCTTACATTTAGATCTTTAATCCATTTTGAGTTTATTTTTGTGTATGGTGTTGGAAAGTGTTGTAGTTTCATTCTTTTACAAGTGGTTGACCAGTTTTCCCAGCACCACTTGTTAAAGAGATTGTCTTTAATCCATTGTGTATTCTTGCCTCCTTTGTCAAAGATAAGGTGTCCATAGGTGCGTGGATTTATCTCTGGGCTTTCTATTTTGTTCCATTGATCTATATTTCTGTCTTTGTGCCAGTACCATACTGTCTTGATGACTGTGGCTTTGTAGCAGAGCCTGAAGTCAGGCAGGTTGATTCCTCCAGTTCCATTCTTCTTTCTCAAGATTGCTTTGGCTATTTGAGGTTTTTTGTATTTCCATACAAATTGTGAAATTTTTTGTTCTACTTCTGTGAAAAATACCATTGGTAGCTTGATAGGGATTGCACTGAATCTATAAATTGCTTTGGGTAGTATACTCATTTTCACTATATTGATTCTTCCCATCCATGAACATGGTATATTTCTCCATCTATTAGTGTCCTCTTTGATTTCTTTCACCAGTGTTTTATAGTTTTATATATATAGGTCTTTAGTTTCTTTAGGTAGATATATTCCTAAGTATTTTATTCTTTTCGTTGCAATGGTGAATGGAATTGTTTTCTTAATTTCTCTTTCTATTTTCTCATTATTAGTGTATAGGAATGCAAGGGATTTCTGTGTGTTGAATTATATCCTGCAACTTTACTATATTCATTGATTAGCTCTAGTAATTTTCTGGTGGCATCTTTAGGGTTTTCTATGTAGAGGATCATGTCATCTGTAAACAGTGAGAGTTTTACTTCTTCTTTTCCAATTTGGATTCCTTTTATTTCTTTTTCTGCTCTGATTGCTGTGGCCAAAACTTCCAAAACTATCTTGAATAGTAGTAGTGAAACTGGGCACCCTTGTCTTGTTCCTGACTTTAGGGGAAATGCTTTCAATTTTTCACCATTGAGGATAATGTTTGCTGTGGGTTTGTCATATATAGCTTTTATTATGTTGAGGTATGTTCCTTCTATTCCTGCTTTCTGGAGAGTTTTTATCATAAATGGATGTTGAATTTTGTCAAAGGCTTTCTCTGCATCCATTGAGAAAATCATATGGCTTTTATTTTTCCATTTGTTAATGTGGTGTATTACATTGATTGATTTGCAGATATTAAAGGATCCTTGTATCCCTGGGATAAAGCCCACGTGGTCATTGTGTATGATCTTTTTAATGTGTTGTTGGATTCTGATCGCTAGAATTTTAAGGATTTTTGCATCTATGTTCATCAGTGATATTGGCCTGTAGTTTTCTTTCTTTCTTTCTTT
>NW_024075595.1:0-418 GCF_014754425.2 Oryx dammah
AAAATCCCTATTAAGGGGAAGGAGGAGGGGTGTAGTTGTTATCACTGAATAATCAAACAATACTCAATATGACAACTGGCATTCCTATTTAGCAAACTGTCCCTAATAAAGCGTATCTCATTCATCAGCCAGAGTTAAATTGAAGGTAGCTAATTGTGTGTGCGCGCACTCTGATTCTTAGTCATTTTCAACTCTTCCCAACCCCCTGGACTATGGCCTGCCAGGCTCCTCTGTCCATGGAATTTTCCAGGCAAGAATACTGGAGTGGGTTGCCATTTCCTACTCCAAGGGATCTTCCCGATTTAGGGATCAAACCCACATCTCTTTCTGGATAAGGCAATGGCACCCCACTCCAGCACTCTTGCCTGGAAAATCCCATGGGCAGAGGAGCCTGGTAGGCTGCAGTCCATGAGGTTGC
>NW_024075595.1:428-2308 GCF_014754425.2 Oryx dammah
AATGAGGCTCATTCCAGTGCCTGCTGTCAGTCTTTTTGCATGGTATCATCTGCCATTGATGCCTCTGCATCTTATCACGTTCCCTTGTCCTGAGGCCCCTATAGTGATTCTTTTCTGTTTTACTGATTGTCTTATATCTGTGCTATTTATGGAAGACTCAAAATAGCTCAGTTGGTAAAGAATCTGCCTGCAATGCAGGAGACCCCGGTTTGATTCCTGGGTTGGGAAGATCCCCTGTAGAAGGGAAAGGCTACCCACTCCAGTATTCTGGCCTGGAGAATTCTATGGACTGTATAGTCCTTGGGGTCACAAAGAGTCAGACGCAACTGAGCGACTTTCACTCACAAAAGAGTCATCAGTGCCATTCTACAATATGTAGAATTCTTTGAGGCAGCCTTCAAATATTGCCGCAGACATTGCTCTTCTTCCCAGAGACCACATAGCACTAAGCAAGGCTGAATGCAGGGTTTGCTAAAGAGCTTACAGCCTTTCATCTTCCCCCTCCCCGGGGCATTCGCACCCAAGTAGATGAGTATGTCACTCATATCTATACTTGCCCACTTCTCTTTCTGTAGTTTTCAAACCCTGTTCTTAGTTAAAAGGAACTTCCCATCCTGTTACAAGAGAACTTTGCTTTCAGTACAAGCCTTGTTCTCTTCACACTGTGGCTTCTTACAAGTACAATACTAGAAGAGTTAAGTGAACCAGGCCCAGACTTTTAATTGTAAAGAGAATCTTTGGGGATTTACAAAACAGTCTTGTTCTTTAACAAAGCATGACTTCATGATTAAAGTCTTGCAATGGATTAAAAAATGTCAGCTCATAGACTCAAAGAGAAATAAAAGACCTCTTTGTTCTGTACCTACTCTCTGAAGCAATAAATGCCATTGATTGAGCAGATAGGCAGCCATTAAACACCTCAGGACTAGGGAACAAAAAATAAAGAAAACACTGATTTAATATCTGAAAGAAAAATATTATCCCTTTTACCTTCTTTATAGTAAATCTTTGCATGAGGATTAACTTTCATTATATCCTTCTCCTCCCTTCTGGCATCCACATGTCCTAGTTGTAATAATAGTAAGAGCTAATCTGTGTTGATTTCATGGAGTATATCAGACATTTCTCTAAGTGTTTTAACCTAACTTTCTCCCCATAACAATCCTATGTGGTATGTATTATTAATGTCTCTCATAACAATCCTATGTGGTATGTCTTATTAATGTCTCTATTTTACAGAAAGGAAAGTTGAGGCACAGAACAGATAAATAACTTGCCCAAGATCACATAAACACTTTATCTTAGATATAATTACTTTTAAATTTCATTTTTTGCTTTAATTTAAAATTACCTTTAATTTTCATAATTTTCATCTGTAGAATGAGGATAACAATTGTAATAATATTAATGAGCAGCACTGACTCGATGGACGTGAGTCTGAGTGAACTCCAGGAGTTGGTGATGGACAGGGAGGCCTGGCGTGCTGCGATTCATGGGGTCGCAAAGAGTCGGACACGACTGAGCGACTAAACTGAGCTGAACTGATGTGTAGCAATTAAGCAAAAGCTTCTCAGATCCAGATTGTCTGTGTTCAGAGTCTGTGTATGTAAGTTACTAGCTGGTACCCTTGAGTTCCTTTGACTTTTCTGTACTTTGTATAGTCACTTCAACTATAAAGCAGGAAGGATGCTAAATATATCTACCTCTCAGGATTGTGATGAGGATAAATTCATTAACATAAGTAGAAACTAGGACCCAAACCTGGCAAATAGCATCTTCTCAATAAATGTTAGCTCTTTTCAAAAACTCCTTATCTGAAATTCTGTAGGCTAGGCAAATTTTGAAATTTAAAGCCATTTTTTAGAATAGCAAGGACATTA
>NW_024075596.1:0-2306 GCF_014754425.2 Oryx dammah
AAGGGAGTATCTGATTAGGACTGCCGGGCCTGTGTGTGTATTTTATAATTTGTGTTCTCTGTAGTGATTTGAGATGGCTATTCTGTCTTTGAAATGGGATAACATTGTGTGGTCACCATTTTGTTTAAATCTCAGAGAAAGTTGATTTAGGTAAAAGTGTTAAAAACTGGTTCCCCAAATGGTTGTTGCTCTATATACAGTTAGTAAAAGCAAGCTTGATCTCATAAACTAGTGAATTTTATACTGTGATATCTGCTTCATGACTAAGTTTCAAAAATGAAGCTAGATCTCTCATTGTATCTGTCTGGACATATGTAGGTCTCAGTATGTGACTTCATCCTTGGATAATATTGTTTAGGTTAAGTTGTAAATGAGCTCTATTTAATTTGTTTAAAGAAATGTAAGCAGTTACAAATCAAACAATTCTAAATACAAGAGAAATTAAATGAATTTTCGGTTCAAATGAACTGGGAAATATTCAGTATTAAATTAATCTGGTATTAATGTTTATTTGCTGATCTAACTAACATAGACATCTCTTTAGAACTATGAGAATTAAATGTAATACTTCTGTTGTACCTAAGTTTGTTGCTGTTGTTCAGTTGCTAAGTCATGTCCAATTCTTTGCCACCCTATGGAATGCAGCATGACAGGTTTTCCTGTCCTTCACTATCTCCTGGAGTTTGTCCAATTCATGTCTATTGAGTCGATGATGCCATCCAACCATCTCATCCTCTGCTGCCTCCTTCTCCTGCCCTCAATCTTTTATAGCATCAGAGTCTTTTCTCTGAGTCCACTCTTCACAGCGCTTGGCCAAAATATTGGAACTTCAGCTTCAGCATCAGTCCTTCCAATGAATAGTCAGGACTGATTTCCTTTAGGATTGAGTGGTTTCCCCTCCTTGCAGTCCAAGGGTCTCTGAAGAGTCTTCTCCAGCACCACAGTTTGAAAACATCTATTCTTTAGTGCTCAGTTCAGTTCAGTTCAGTCGCTCAGCCATGTCCAACTCTATGCAACCCTACGAATTGCAGCACGCCAGGCCTCCCTGTCCATCACCAACTCCTGGAGTTTACTCAAACTATTGTCCATCGAGTCGGTGATGCCATCCAGTCATCTCATCCTCTGTCATCCCCTTCTCCTCCTGCCTCCAATCCCTCCCAGCGTCAGGGTCTTTTCCAATGAGTCAGCTCCTCGCATCAGGTGGCCAAAGTACTGGAGTCTCAGCTTCAACATCAGTCCTTCCAGTGAACACCCAGGACTGATTTCCTGTAGGATTGACTGGTTGAATCTCCTTGCAGTCCAAGGGACTCTCAAGAGTCTTCTGCAGCACCACAGTTCAAAAGCATCAATTCTTCAGCGCTCAGCTTTCTTCAAAGTCTAACTCTCACATCCATACGTGACCACTGGAAAAACCATAGCCTTGCCTAGATGGACTTTTATTGGCACAGTAATGTATCTGCTTTTTAATATGCTATCTAATTTGCTCGTAACTTTCCTTCCAAGGAGTAAGTGTCTTTTAATTTCATGGCCACAATCACCTTCTGCAATGATTTTGGAGCCCCCCAAAATAAAGTCTGACACTGTTTCCCCATCTATTTCCCATGAAGTAATGGGGTCAGATGACATGGTCTTAGTTTTCTGAATGTTGAGCTTTAAGCCAACTTTTTCGCTCTCCTCTTTCACTTTCCTCAGAGGCTCTAATTCTTATTCACTTTCTGCCATAAAGGTGGTGTCATCTGCATATCTGAGGTTATTGATATTTCCCCCTGCAATCTTGATTCCAGCTCGTGCTTGCTCCAGCCCAGCATTTCTCATGATATACTCTGCATATAAGTTAAATAAGCAGGGTGGCAGTATACAGCCTTGATGTACTCCTTTTCCTATTTGGAACCAGTCTGTTGTTCCATGCCCATTTCTAACTGTTGCTTCCAGACCTCTGTAAGGTTTCTCAAGAGGTAGATCAGGTGGTCTGGTATTCCCATCTCTTGAACAATTTTCCACAGTTTATTGTGATCCACACAGTCAGAGGCTTTATCATAGTCAATAAAGCAGAGATAGATGTTTTTCTGGAACTCTCTTGCTTTTTCAATGATCCAGTGTATGTTGGCAATTTGATCTCTAGTTCCTCTGACTTTTATAAAATTGGCTTGAACATCTGGAAGTTCACGGTTCACATATTGCTGAAGACTGGCTTGGAGAAGTTTGAACATTATTTTACTAGTGTGTGAGATGAACGCAATTGTGTGGTAGTTCGAGCATTTTTTGGCATTGCCTTTCTTTGGGATTGGAATGAAAACTGACCTTTT
>NW_024075597.1:0-2305 GCF_014754425.2 Oryx dammah
GACACTTTCTCCTGAGCCCACATCTCGGTCCCTGTACTCAACCAGGATAAGTTCTGGCTATCTTGAAGCCTCAGCGAATACTCCTGAATCAACATCTAAGTACCTGTACTGAACCTGGCTTTGCCCAGAGCTTGTGAAAAACACTTGAAGAACCTCCTGAGCCTTCCTCCCAGTCCCTGCACCAAACCAAGTCCTGCACTTGTTAAACCCAGAGAAATACTCCTGAGCCTCATTTTGGTGCTTACACTGACCAGGCTGGATCCTGCCCTTGTTCGAAACCATGACAAATACTCTTGAACCCACTTCTCGGTCCCTGCACTGAACCAGGCTAGCTTCTTCCCATGTTCAAGCACTGACAGACAACCCTGAGCCCAAATGTCTGTTCCTGCACTGAACGAGGCTAAGTGCTGCCCAGGTTCATGACCCCTAACAACAGGCCTAAGCCAGCATCTCTAGCCTGACACTGAAGCATTTTGGGACCTGCCCCTGTTGCACCCCCAGCAAATGCTCCTGAGCCCACATGTCGGTCCCTCTACTGATCCAGACTGGGTCCTGACCTTGTTCAAGCCTCAGACAATCATTCCTGGGCCCACATCGCGGTCCCTGAACTGAATTCTGCTGGGTCCTGCACCGGTTCCATGCCCTGACCAACACTCTTGAGCCCATATCTCACTCCCACAACTCAGGCAGGCTGGACCCTGCCTTTATTCAAGCCCTGACAAACATTCCTGAGCCCACAACATCATCTCTGTACTGACCTAGGATGGGTCCTGCATGTATTCAAGGTGCCAGCCAACACTGCTGAGCCTCTCTCTGACTCTCATGCTCGTCCTGGCCATATTCAAGCCAGCGACCTACAATCCTGAGCCCACAACTCACTCCCTGCCTCTGAGATAGAGTGCTTCCTGCCTTTGGTCCATCCCCCAGGAAACACTCCGTATCCTGTATCTCACTCACTGCACTGAATGAGGATCGACATGCCTTTGTGCAAGACCCCAGCAAACACTCCCGAGCCCACATTGTGATCCCTACACAGACCATGCTCGGTCCTGCCCTTGTTCAAGACCACGACAAATACCCCTGAGCCCACATCTCGGCCCCTGTACTGAACCAGGCTAAGTTCTGCCCATCTTGAAGCCTCAGCGAATACTCTTGAATCAACATCTAAGTACCGACCCTGAATCAGGTTTGGCCAAAACCTTGTGTGAGACCCTTGCAAATACTCCTGAGCCTCACTCTCCATCCCTGCACTGAACCAGGCTAGGTCCTGCACTTGTTTAACCCCAAGAATTACTCCTGAGCCTCATTTCAGGGTTTATACTGACAAGGCTGGGTCCGGAACTCCGAGTGACTGCCTGCACTGCGGAGCTGGTGTCCCTGGGGCTGGCGCTGGATCCCGAGAATAAGAAAGCCCAAAGGGCACACACTCACCTGAAACATAAGACTTGTCAGAGGCAGAAGATGCATCTAGAAGACAGAAGCGCCATCATCCAAGGAATCCGTGATGTCTGTGTCAAATTTGTACCCCTTGGTTTGGTGCTTGTGATTTTCTGTTTTTTCTTTAAACTAGGCTATTGCAAGAGTGTTTACAGATCTGCACTTCTGGTACAAAATTTACATTTTTGGATGATTTATTGACTCTGCCAAAGCCTTTGACTGTGTGGATCACAATAAACTGTGGAAAATTCTGAAAGAGATGGAAATACCAGACCACCTGACCCGCCTCTTGAGGAATCTGTATGCAGGATAGTAAGCAACAGTTAGAAGTGGACACGGAACAACAGCCTTGTTTCAAATAGGAAAAGGAGTACATCAAGGCTGTATATTGAGACCCAACTTATTTAACTTCTATGCAGACTACATCATTAGAAACGCTGGACTTGAAGAAATATAAGCTGGAATGAAGATTGCCGGGAGAAACATCAATAACCTCAGATATGCAGATGACACCACCCTTATGGCAGAAGGTGAAGAGGAACTAAAAGGCCTCTGGATGAAACTGAAAGAGGAGAGGGAAAAAGTTGGCTTAAAGGTCAACATTCAGGACGCGGAGCCCTAGAGTGTGGACCCCCTTCTTGGCAGTTGAGGGAACACGGCTTTCGACTGGGGAACTCTTTGTGTGAGGGGAAGGATTCCCGACCCCAGGGGCTGCGGGAGTGCACAAAAGGGGGGCTTGCGACATGCACCCAGGAAGCAGGGGTCAGGGAGCTTCATGTGGTCAGGAAGGGGCCCCGCGTGCTGAGAGGAGGGATGGTCCGCTCGGGCAGGAAAAGTTTCTGGAGGTGCTGAGGACACGCGCGCAGGC
>NW_024075598.1:0-2303 GCF_014754425.2 Oryx dammah
TGCGTGTTGCGATGGGCCTGTCGGGATTCCTCTGCAGTCGGTGCTGGGGCCTAAGACATCGTGTAGAGTCTATGACAGAACCTGAGGATTCCTCTCCAGTGCTGACATGGATCTTGGGTCCGTCTGTGGGCTCCACAAGGGAGTCAGTCCTCGTCTCGAGTGGGGACATGCACGTCCGCTTTCCTCACGGGCTGGAGCAGCCGTGGCAGGCTTCCCGGCGCCTTAATACAGGGATCTGTGGCATTCTTTGGAGGCTTTCCCACGAGGCTTTGCGACAGGGCTGTCACTTGTGCCACTGTGGTGTGAGTCGATCCTCGGCGTGCATGTCGAGGAAGTGCAGGGAAGTCAGGTTCTTCTGGAGTGGACAGAGACATTTTGTGCACATTGGGAATGGTGGCACGACCCCTGGAGTTCCTCTCGACTTTCCTGTGGAGAGTGCCGCCTCCGAGATGCCACAGCAAAGCCGGGAATCTTTTACCGACGAAGCAGGGAAAGGAACCCTCATCTCGAGCTTTGAGGAGGAAACGGGGCTCCTCTTGATGTGGGCGGGACCCTCGGTGTTCCTCTCCAGTGGAGGCGGGAATGTCGGGGAACTTCTTGAGTTGCAGCAGGGGTGTGAAGGACCCTTTCGAAGTTAAAGAGGGAAGGGGTGATTTGTCTCGAGACGCCTCAGCGGAAAAGGGCCTCATCTCGCCTGGAGGGGAGAACCTCCTGGATTTTACCGAGTTGCGGCGGGACCTTCTCGAGTTACGACGGGGACCTCTGGGACCCGCCCTTGTGGCCTCAGGACAGGCCAGTCTCCATGCATGTTGCGAGGGGCCTGTCGGGATTACTCTGCAGTCGGTGCCGGGGCCTAAGACCTCGTGTGGAGTCTATGACCGAACCTGAGGATTCCTCTCCAGTGCTGACATGAATCTTGGGGTCCTTCTGGGGGCTCCACTGGGGAGTCAGTCCTCGTCTCGAGTGGGGACATGGACGTCCGCTTTCCTCACGACCTGGAGTAGCCGTGGCAGGCTTCCCTGCGCCTTGATACAGGGATCTGTGGCATTCTTTGGAGGCTTTCCCACGAGGCTTTGTGACAGGGCTGTCACACGTGCCACTGTGGTGTGAGTCGATCCTCGGCGTGCATGTCGAGGAAATGCAGGGAAATCAGGTTTTTCTGGAGTGGACTGAGACATTTTGTGCACATTGGGAATGGTGGCACGACCCCTGGAGTTCCTCTCGTCTTTCCTGTGGAGAGCGCTGCCTCCGAGATGCGACAGCAAAGTCGTGAATCCTTTCCCGACGAAGCAGGGAAAGGAACCCACATTTCGAGCTTTGAGGAGGAAACGGGGCTCCTCTTGATGTGGGCGGGACCCTCGGTGTTCCTCGCGAGTGGAGGCGGGTATGTCGGGGAACTTTTTGAGTTGCAGCAAGGGTGTGAAGGTCCCTTTCGAAGTTCAAGAGGGAAGGGGTGATTTGCCTCGAGACGCCTCAGCGGAAAAGGGCCTCATCTCGCCTTGAGGGGAAAACCTCCTGGATTTTCTCGAGTTGCCGCGGGACCTTCTCGAGTTACGACCGGGACCTCTGGGACCCTCCCTAGAGGCCTCAGGACAGGCCAGTCTCCATGCGAGTTGCGAGGGCCCTGTCGGGATATCTCTGCAGTCGGTGCCGGGGCCTAAGACCTCGTGTGGAGTGTATGAGGGAACCTGAGGATTCCTGTCCAGTGCTGACATGGATCTTGGGGTCCTTCTGGGGGCTCCACAGTGGAGTCAGTCCTCGTCTCGAGTGGGGACATGCACGTCCGCTTTCCTCACGAGCTGGAGCAGCCGTGGCAGGCTTCCCGGCGCCTTGATACAGGGATCTGTGGCATTCTTTGGAGGCTTTCCCACGAGGTTTGTGACAGGGCTGTCACACGTGCCACTGTGGTGTGAGTCTATCCTCGGCGTGCATGTCGAGGAAGTGCAGGGAAATCAAGTTCTTCTGGAGTGGACTGAGACCTTTTGTGCACATTGGAAATGGTGGCACGACCCCTGGAGATCCTCTCAACTTTCCTGTTTACAGCGCCGCCTCCGAGATGCGACAGCAAAGCCGGGAATCCTTTCCTGACGAAGCAGGGAAAGGAACCCTCATCTCGAGCTTTGAGGAGGAAACGGGGCTCGTCTTGATGTGGGCGGGACCCTCGGTATTCCTCTCGAGTGGAGGCGGGTATGTCGGGGAACTTCTTGAGTTGCAGCAAGGGTGTGAAGGACCCTTTCCAAGTTCAAGAGGGAAGGGGTGATTTGCCTCGAGACGCCTCAGCGGAAAATGGCCTCATCTCGCCT